>NC_067477.1:2609828-2897328 GCF_947179515.1 Apodemus sylvaticus | reverse complement strand
GATTCTTTGTTAATGACACACATGTATTGGTCTGCCTTACATTGCATAGCTGAGCTACATGTATCAGGACTTCATAGAGAGAAATGCCCCAAAAAACTTTGGCGATGTGCTATAGTTTCTTGCCGCTTCCTTGGACTCAGGCTGATCAGATGCGTGTGCCGAGGCAAGATGTGTGCTGAGGCAAGGCACATGAAGACACATGAGGTTTGGAAGGTATAAATAGGACTAGACAGAGTGACAGAGAGGGAGAGGGGGAGGGGAGAGGGGGGGGGAGGGGAGAGGGAGAGAGCACTATGCATTCAGATAGAGCTGCCTGTACAATGCTTCTGGGTCTCAAGTCCTCACTGATCTTTGCTTTGCTGAGAGAAGTACAGATGAGAACTTCTCCTGGTTCCTGCTGGACTCTCCTTCTGACTCGTGCTAAGGCTGAGGTCTGGCTGTCTCTGCTAGGTAGTGCCACCAACACTGCTGATTCCTGTTTGCTATCCCAGCTCTACCTAACCTGACTGCTGGAGTATCTGTAAAGTGTTTATGAGTAGATCAAGCTGCCACTGCCTACTAACCTGTGAATTGAACTGATGATTTCCAGATAACACAGACAAGAGTTGCTCCAAAGAACCTTTCTAAACATGTCCACTTCCCCTGGATCCTTTCTTCCCCAGTACCTCTGGTAGGTGGTAGGCTACAAGAAAGGTTAAAATGTTTTAAAAGAAATTATTAAATAAGATTAAAAAAATAAAGTTACACAGTCCCTTCTCAGTCTTCCACCCACGACAGCCACATTCACCTTGAGGACACTCTGGGACACTCTGTGACCTCGACCATGGTCCAAATGTGTTGTGTTGTGTCTGGAAGATACCACTGAGCCTTGTAAAGAAAGTGGATATTCTTAGGTGACTCTCAATCTCTCATGGATGTAACAAATACATCCCAGCACAGAGGTGCTTAGGGCTTTGTCTGTCAAAGGCTATACATCAGAGCTTGGTTATGAAGATACTTTCCAGAGGCATGAGACTGACCCTGGTCTGGCCATTAATAAAGGACTCAAAACTTTTAATTGGTTCAACCAATATGATTATTGGATACTATCTCCCGTGGGTCATTTCATAAAAACAAATGACACTAATAAATAGTGAACACAAACAACAATGGACATTAAAAACCTTCCAACCCTGTTGTTTCACTCTGAGGATACAAGGAAGGCCCAACATCCACATTCAGTATAAGTGATTGAGCATGTAAATAGCATCAAGATTAAATATTACAATTATCTCAGTAGATAGAGAAAAAGCCTCCAACAAAATCCAGCACTATTTCATGATAAAGAGTCCGGAAAGGACTTAGGACTGGAAGGATCATACATCAGCATAACAGAGGCTGCATATAAGAAACTCAGAGCAAACATGGTCCTCATTGGAGAAAACCTGAAAGGATTTCTTTTAAGCTCAGACATGAGGCAAGGGTGCCAGCTCTCTCTGCTCTTACTCTAGATACTACTTGAATTCTGTATTGGAGCAGTAAGATGTAAGTAAGAGAGCAGACACCAATAGAGGGGCCGGGAAGATGGCTCAGTAGTTAAAGGCACAGATTACTTCAGAGGACACTGGACATATTCCCAGTACCAACATCATGGCTCACAACTGTCTGCAACTCCAGTTCCAGGGGATGAAACATCTGGCCTCCACAAGCAAACAGGCATATACACAGTATACATAAATACAGGAAAGCAAATACTCATGCCACAAACATACATTTTTTTTAAAAAGAACTCTTTTAAGGAGACACACAAACAGGAAAGAAAGGCAGCTACCCTCACCACTACAAGACTAACATGGGTCACAAAGAGGAAAGGAAATGACAAACTAGCCTTGCCTGTAGAAGAAGTGATCCTGTATTTAAAATGCCCAGAAGACTCCATTGAAAACTTGTAGATCTGCAAAACACTCAGCAAAGTAGCAGGGCACGAAATCAATTTAAAAAAAAAAAAGTAGCTTTTTTTATACACTAGTAACAAACTCACTGAAAAAGGAACACATTGCATTCACAAAAGCCCCAAAACTACTAAGGAAAATACCTAGAAATAAACCTAACCACAGAGATGTTACATAGCCATTTCCTGTTAATTAGAACATTACATCCAGGAAGGAAAATTTCCTTAAGGCTCAGCAAACAAAACTGACAAAACTCAGAATTGACAACTCACAAATCTCAGGAAGCTCCTGAAATGTATGAGTCACAAGCCTCTCTCAACTCATATAAGGTGTGATACCTACTGGGAAGAAGAGGCTCTTCTCCTGGCCTGCTGCCTAGAAATGATTCATGGGACTCCAGTTACTGAGCTTCATGAAGTATTATTGGTGCTGGAGTGGGCTCTTCCTTGGTGCAACTGCCTTTGACTCCTTTGGGCTCTTGTAAGTGAAACAATTCCATGAGACTGTCAGCTCCCCTGTCTCCCGCCATTCGTCAGAAATTAAATAGGGTAGATAGTAATGAATGTAGACACAGGAGAAAGTTATAATTCAAGATTAACAACCTTGAGAAGGAAAAATAACTCATGATAGGGAAGTGGCAATTTATGAAACAGAACATTTGAACACTGCTAGTAAGAGGATGTTAGAAGTGTTACTGGCCCGAGAAGCTTTATATCCCTGAAGGGCTTGGCTTCCATTAGACAGATAAGACAGGAGAGATTAAAAAAAACCCACGGGAATCAAATGTGAAGCATGATTCTGAAGCATCAGGGTAGTTCAACTAAGTGTCTCCTAAACCGCACTGACACAGGTTTTGTGGCATGGGAAGAGAAATGTCACCTCTATCCCTGGAGCCAGAGACCATGTCCAGCAGCTCTGCACACACTGGTCAGCATCCTGTCAGTTCCTCGGGAGGGTGCAGAGGTCAGAAGGTGACATGATTATTATAGCTAGAAAGGGCTGTAAATAATAACCAGGAAAACACAAATCACTGTTATGAGTGTGGGAGAAGCGAATGACCCATCATTCACCACTGCCTTTGGCGTCCTCTGATGTATATACCCGTGTCATGATACTGAGTAGTGACTGCTGGATGCAAAGCTCCCACTCCTCAGTAAAACTACCAAGGGGACAGGATAAGGGCTGTCATCCTCTCGACCTGCACCTCCATGCTAACCTCAATTAATCTGAGCATAGTTAAAGTAAGACTCACCAATTTACTTCTGTATGCATATGTGCAAACCTTCACGTGTGTGCACACAAATATTCATATGTGAGAAAACAAATGAATGTGTGCTACTGTGTGATCATATATGCAGGTGCATATGAACACATGCACTGCGTGTGCACAAGTATGTGTGTGCATGCAAGTACTCCTGTGCACAGGTATGAGCACGTGTGTGTACATACATGATTGTGTGAGCATGTGTGTGAAGTGTATGTGCAAATGTATGTTTCTGTATGTGAGCATGCACATATGAGCACGGGTGTTAGTGTGTGCAGACACACACATGTGAGCATGCTTGTGTGAGTGCATCCTCAGAAATATGCAGTGATCTGTGCAGTTGTTTTCTTTTGTGGAGGCTCCCTCTTGTGACCACTGAAAAGGTTGCAGCATGAAACTGCTCTGGGAAAAGATTTTGGTTTTCTTTGTGATGCACTTAGAATCTCAGTGTAGAATAAATATTGTCACTAAGCTACATAGACAAATGTGGGATTTCTCATAAAACGTTTCATCTCTGTCTGGATAGTTGATTTGGAGGTTAGGAGCACTTACCGTTCTATCAGAGGAATGGATTCAGATACCAGCACCCATCTCAGGCAGCTCTCATCACTAGCATCTCCAGCTCCAGGCCTGATGCTCCCCTTCTGACTCCTGTGGGCACCTGCGCTCGCGTGCATGCACACACACACACACACACACACACACACACACATACACACACACATTTTAAAAATCAATAAAGCAAGTTTGAGGCCAGTCTAGGCAACACAAACCTCACTTCAAAAAGTAAAGTATCCATTTGGGGCTGGTGCTGGTGAGATGCCTCAGCAGGTGAAAAGCCTTCCTTGCCACACAAGCCTGCCAGCATGGATTTGATCCCCAGAATTCACATGAATACGGAGGGCAGCTCAGACTGGTCTCAGGATCTCCATAGCGTCTTCTAGCTCAGCATCCTGAGGCACATCTACGCCTGGCTCCTCAGATTAGAATTTAAAAAGCACATTAAGACATTTAGCTTCTCCAACCTGGTTTCATGGTGCATGCCTTTATCCCAGCACTCGGGAAGCAGAGGCGGGCCTATCTTTCCCATCTATATATACTACATATGGAGATTCAGGCCAGACAGAGATACACAGTGAGACTTTGTCTCAGAAAGAAAAATGAAAAGGAGAAGGGAAAGAGGAGAAAAGGAGAAAGTGGAAGAAGAGGAAAGAAAGGAGGAAGAGGGGAGAAGGAGGAGAAAGAAAAGGAGGAGGAAAAGGAAAGGCTCTCTCTTCACACATCAGTTCCCCAACAGTAACACATCTCATAATGTGTTTGTAAGCTGTAATTTCATGTTTAAATGTAGATGAAGTAGTTTATCTTTAAAATGTCCAATTATAGATGCCACTGAGAAAACTGGGATGGCTGGGATGTTCTTACGGCGTTCTAAGTCTTTGAATAATGAAAGTACTACATCTAATGTAGAGCACTTGGCTTGAAATCATTCTTGGGATCCGGCTAGATCTGGTCATGGGCTTTCAGCTGGACACACTCTTCCCTTCAGTAAGTTATTCTTTAATGGTGGGGAGTTGGTGTAAGATTTGGGGTTTGTTCAGCATTGGTAGCAGATATTCGTGAGTCACCGCTGGGTTTCCTCAGAGAACTTCTTAACTCTTGATTCTCTAACAACATTGGCAAACTGGGAAGATGGCTCAGTGGGCAAAATGCCTGCTGTTCAAGCATGAGGACCTGAGTTTGCATCCCTGAGAACCATGTAAAACAAACAAGCAAAAAATATGCAGATATGGTGCCAAGTGTTTGTAACCTCACTGCTGAGGGACAGAGAAGGGCAGATCCAGGGGCCTTGATGCTTACCCAGTTTCTCCAATGTTTCACTCAAAGTTCCATGAGAGACTGTCCCAAAAAGTCAGATGGAGATGGGCAAGGGAAGGGAGATACCGAATGTCAACCTTTACCTCTGCTGAGGAGAGCACAGGTGCACACATATACACACAGGTGCACACACAGGTATACACACACAGGTGAACACACACAGATATACACATACAGGTGAACACACACAGAAGTACACACACAGGTGTACACACATATGCACACACAGGTGCACACACAAGTGTGCATGCAGGTGTATACACATGGGTGTACACACAGGTACATACACAGATGTGCACACAGATGCACACATGGTACACACAGGTGCACACACAGGTGTATACACGTGGGTGTACACACATGCACACACAGGTGCGCATACAGGTGTACACACATGTGGGCAGTGGGCACACACACAGGAAGAACATCATATATACTGGATTTGTTTCTGTATTATTTATCTTATATCATTCATTTTCATTTACTGTGTCGCCTAAATTGTTACAGAATAAAAACACAGTTTCCTATGAAGGCTTACATTCTAAAACCTGTATCCATTGGTATTATCAAGGTTTTAATGCATATCCCATATTGCTTCTTTAACTCAATCTTGCTCTTGAATAACTATTTTTGTAGTGTGCTTCTGTATTTCATGCAGATGTAGAGGGCAATCATTTAAAAGTCTTTGTCAGTAGGATTTTGCTAACTCTCCTCTAAAGCCACAGAATGCTTTAGATGACGTCCCCTGTAAGTCCCTGGTTTCTCTAAGTATGTCCAGCTTGATGTTACCCCTGGTCCTCACACTATTTTGTTGAGATACAGTTTTCATCGTTGCCCCACTGAATGTCTACAGTTTCCTTCTGTAAACTATCCACTCCACCCATGTGTGCACACATGGAGCACAGCTGAATTATAGCTGTTACTGCTTACAAGGTTTACATAGGAACAGAATCCTGATAACTGAATTTTAAAACTTGTCATATGCAAAATGACCTAGAATAGACCCTCCACTACGCAGTGTTTCAGGGACCCACAGTCAACTGGTCTGAACATTTTAAATTTTAAAAAGACACAGATGTAGACAATTTTCATTTTTATTATTTTTGTAGTTTTTAATGTTTTTTAAAAAATTATATGCATATAGGCGCTTTGCCTGCACACACATCTGCACCCTATATGCATGCTTAGTATTCTCAGAAGTCAGAAGAAAATGTTAGGCCCCCTTGAACTGTAGGCACAGGTGGTTGTGAGCTGCTACAAAGGTGCTGGGAATCAAGTTAGTGTCCTCTGGAGGAGCAGCCTGTGCTTTTAACTGCTGAGCCATCTCTCTAGCCATCGTTTGGTTTTTGAGAGAAGGTGCATGCTCACACTATTGCTACAGCATGTTATTGTTAGTTATTATTATTATTAATCTCTGAGCCTAGTGTATGAATTGACCTTCATCCATGATGGTTAAATCATCAGTTAAATCAGTACATGATGTTCAGTCCTTTCAGTCTCAGGGATCTGTGAGGGGTTTGGCACATTTGCCACATGTGTAAGGGGGCAGGGGCTGCTGTAATTCATCATCTGAAGATTTTCTTTTTACTTTTCAGTTCTGGGTTTTGTCCCAAAATAAACACACTATTGTTTGGACTTGATGTTTGTATTCTGTATACATCTGTTTCTATCATCAGTATGGCTTCTGCCACAGCTTCTAAGAATTGTAAGGTTGTGGGCAGCTCCCTGATGTTCAGATGTTGCCTGACCATGAACTCCCATGTATGGACCATGCTCTTCTGTATGTTCAACAGAATCAGCATGGAATTATGGTTTATTTACATGTATTCTTCCTCTGCTTCACTGAGACTGTGTGTGAGTGTGTGGTTTTGGTGGTGGCGGCCGTGGTAGTGGTGGTGGTATATGTGTGCACATGAGTGAGTGTTGCGTATTTGTATGTATGGGAGGGAATGTGTGTTTGAGAGACAGTGTGTATTTGTGTGTGGGGGGGGTGCGGTTCTGGGAACTCAACCCAAGGCCTTGCACATGCCAGACAAATACTGCCTGCATCCCTGAACTATATGTCAGACAATCACACATTTTGAAGTAAAATTTTTCACTGAATCCTACCATGGAGAACATCATCTTTTTGTTTGTTGTATTCACCAAGAATCCACAATGACTCTGCTAGTCTCTTATTTATCCTTACAGTTTGGGTTTTAATCCATCTACAAAGAATTTTAATGCAGGTAAACTGGACTGGGTGGAGTGCCCAGTGCAATAACAAGCCAGGACCTAGGGGGCTGCTTTCTCGTTGTTAGAAAGGGTGAGTGGGCAGCATCTATGACTCTGTCTCCTGCATTGCTCTCTGTCTGTCCTCTATGGGGCTCTCTGTCTGTCTCCTATAGGGCTCTCAGTCTGTGTCCTATGTGACTCTCAGTCCATCTCCCATGCATCTGTCACTGGGAAGCAGAATGGCTTCAGAGGGCATCAGTCCTCAGCAGGAAGTCTCTTGTACCCTGCAGTCAGCTGATTGTCCGCCAGGTTGAAGCTCCTACAGTTTAGTAATTTTTCTGGCAGTTTTTTTTTTCTCTTCTGTGCTAAGGAGGCCTTCCTGGGAGCCCATAGCAAAATTTGGGAGATGAGAAGGAAGAGACTGAGGAGAAAGGAAGGGAAGAAACCCCTTAAGTCCTGCAAAGGAAGGGAAATCCATGACTCAGATGCAGATGAGACTGTAACAATGGCTGAGTGTAAAATTTTAAAGTGACCAGGGAATGTTCAGCACAGAGCTGCTGGCATTGGGAAAGACTTTTAAAACAAACCGTGGAAGAGTCTGTCTCATTCTGGCTCCTGGGTCCTCTCGGAACACGGGGATGGACAGGATCTGTCTGAGCACTGTGGGAGCAGAAGTTCAGCAGTCGCCCATCCCTCCTGGAGACAAAGGCTGCTTGACCTAAGAGAACGTGTGGAAAAATCGGTTCCTATCAGCATGGCTCCTATGGGCCATTAGGGACTCTTGGCTAGACCAGCTGAGCTCTCTGTAAGCATCAAGGACTGGCAGCCATAGGGGAGGAAAGGAGTTGCTGGGGGAGGTAGGTGTAAGAGAGGCCATGTTTGATGCCCTGTTCACTGGGCCAGTAAGGATGTGTTTACGGGAGGGTTAAGGAAAGCAAAGAGTTAAGGGGATGGAGAGATGATTCAAAAAGCAAAAGCACTTGCTACTTTCACAGAAGGCACAAGTTTTTCCAGCACTCACTACCCATAACTCCAGTTCCAGGGCATCTGACACCCTTAGCCCAGGTCTCAATAGATCACCGCATCTCACTCACCGTGAGAAGAGATAAAACATGAAGATGGAAAGATGTCAGAGAGAGAGTCGAAGGGAGAGAATGGGAGGTGGGCATGATTGAGATACATTGTGTATATGGATAGAATTTCCAGATAATAATTGAAATTAAATACCAAGAACCAAGCCAGCTAATAAATAAATTGAACGAACAAACTGACTACAGCTTAATGTATGAAGCACAAATGGACAATGAATAGTTGTAAATGTGTTTGGCAGCCTTAGCAGCAGGGAAATGCACATAAAGGTGCTTTGGGAGTCTGTCTCACAACAGTCAGAATGTCTCTCACCAAGGAAACAAAAGACATCAGATGCCAGAGAGGATGTAAGCAGAGAAGAGTTCTGAATCGCAGCTGGGAGGAATCCGAACTGGTGAAGCTGCTGCAGAAGGTAGGTTGGTGATTTCTCCAAAACAAAACAAAACCCTAAAATTGGGGTTAGAGAGCAGAGGACCCAAGTTCAATTCCCAGCACCCACATGATATCTGAAACATCTGTAACTCCAGTCTCAGAGGATCTACTGCCCTCTGCTGGCCACAATAGGCACTGCTTATATGCTGTGCTTGGACAGACATGCAGGCAGAAGACCAATATACATAAAATTAAAATTTGAAAAGATTAAAAAAATTTTAACTCAACTAGAATGGCCCAGCTGTACTGCTCCTGGATTTACCCAGAGAACTCTAAGTCCACTCACCACAAGAGACGCGTGCACATCTGTGTGCATTGCTGCACAATTCCTAAGAGCCAGGAAGTGAAACCAGCCAGTGGAACCATCAGCACATGAATGGAAATGGATAAAGACAATGTGGCAATACACAGTATAAGGAATGTGTCCAGCTGTAAAGAAAGTTAAATCGCAACATTTGCAAGAATAGGATGGGATTTAGATTGTTATATGAAGAGAAGTAAGCCAGACTCAGAAAAATACCATGTTTTTCTCAAGAAGTCTCTAGACTAAAATGGAGGGGGGGTGCTTGTCATAAAACTAGAAAGGGGATCTGGTGGGTGGGATGGAGGGGAGGAGAGGGTGATGGAGTGTGTGTGTGTGTGTGTGTGTGTGTGTGAGTGTGTGTGAGTGTGTGTGTGAATGCGAAGGCAAATGGGAGGAAGGGATCGGGCAGAGGAGTGGAGAGATGAGAGAGGACAGTGGGGTGGGGGACAAATCAAGGCCTAAGCACGACGACGACGACGACGACTTATATATCAATTTGCATAATGTATCCCTTTGTATGATGACTTAAAAAAACAATAAAAGGCAACCACAATCCCAAACCCTCATCAACGATCAAGCGCCAAGTTGTCCCTGTTGATTAGCCAAGGGCTGGGGACTGCTGCCTGAGGTGTATCTGTTTTATGATGCTGACAGCCCTGCTGGGGGAAAAGTGTGAATTAATAACAATCCAGAAAACAAAATTTTGATATCGAGACTTTAAAATATTCATGTCCTTTAAGCCTCTAACTTCGTGTAAAATTAAACACTGGCAACAACCCACATATGTAAAATAAGGAAGCAGGTTTTGCGGAGCACTACACGCCGTGTGGCTGCTGAGATTCATGCTTACATGCCTACACTACGGTGTCCTAGTTACAGTTACTGTTGCAGCGATGAAACTTCATGGCCAAAAGCAAGCTGGGAAGGCAAGGGCTTAGTTGGCTTATGCTTCCACATCTATAGCCCATCGCTGAAGGAAGTCAGGGCAGGGATTTAAACTGACTGGGAACCTGGCAGTAGGAACATGCAGAGGCCACCTGGGAGTGCTGCTTACTGGCCTACTCATCACTGCTTGCTCAGTCTGCTTTCTTTCTTTTTTTTTTTTTATTCGATATATTTTTTATTTACATTTCAAATGATCTCCCCTTTTCTAGACCCCTACTTTCCAAAAGTCCCATCAGCCGCTTCCCTCCTCCTGTTTTCCCACCCAACCCTTCCCACTTTCCTGTTCTGGTTTTGCCCTATACTGCTTCACTGAGTCTTTCCAGAACAAGGGGCCACTCCTCCATTCTTCTTGTACCTCATTTGATGTGTGGATTATGTTTTGGGTATTCCAGTTTTCTAGGTTAACACTCACTTATTAGTGAGTGCATACCATGATTGATCTTTTGAGTCTGGGTTACCTCACTTAGTATGATGTTCTCCAGCTCCATCCATTTGCCTAAGAATTTCATGAATTCATTGTTTCTAATGGCTGAATAGTACTCCATTGTGTAGATATACCACATTTTTTTGCATCCACTCTTCTGTTGAGGGATATCTGGGTTCTTTCCAGCTTCTGGCAATTATAAATAGGGCTGCTATGAACATAGTGGAGCATGTATCCTTATTACATGCTGGGGAATCTTCTGGGTATATGCCCAGGAGTGGTATATCAGGATCTTCTGGAAGTGAGGTGCCCAGTTTTCGGAGGAACCGCCAGACTGATTTCCAGAGTAGTTGTACCAATTTGCAACCCCACCAGCAGTGGAGGAGTGTTCCTCTTTCTCCACATCCTCGCCAACATCTGCTGTCTCCTGAATTTTTAATCTTAGCCATTCTGACTGGTGTAAGGTAAAATCTCAGGGTTGTTTTGATTTGCATTTCCCTAATGACTAATGAAGTTGAGCATTTTTTAAGATGCTTCTCTGCCATCCAAAGTTCTTCAGGTGAAAATTCTTTGTTTAACTCTGTACTCCATTTTTTTAATAGGGTTATTTGGTTTTCTGGAGTCTAACTTCTTGAGTTCTTTATATATATTGGATATTAGCCCTCTATCTGATGTAGGGTTGGTGAAGATCTTTTCCCAAATTGTTGGTTACCAATTTGCCCTTTTGATGGTGTCCTTTGCCTTACATAAACTTTGTAATTTTATGAGGTCCCATTTGTCAATTCTTGATTTTAGAGCATAAGCTATTGGTGTTCTGTTCAGGAACTTTCCCCCTGTACCAATGTCTTCAAGGGTCTTCCCCAGTTTCTTTTCTATTAGCTTCAGAGTGTCTGGCTTTATGTGGAAGTCCTTGATCCATTTGGAGTTGAGCTTAGTACAAGGAGACAAGGATGGATCAATTCCCATTCTTCTGCATGCTGACCTCCAGTTGAACCAGCACCATTTGTTGAAAAGGCTATCTTTTTTCCATTGGATGTTTTCAGCCTCTTTGTCGAGGATCAAGTGGCCATAGGTGTGTGGGTTCATTTCTGGATCTTCAATCCTGTTCCATTGATCTGCCTGCCTGTCACTGTACCAATACCATGCAGTTTTTAACACTATTGCTCTGTAGTATTGCTTGAGGTCAGGGATACTGATACCCCCAGAATTTCTTTTATTGTTGAGATTAGTTTTAGCTATCCTGGGTTTTTTGTTATTCCAGATGAATTTGAGGTCTCCTTATCTTTTCAATATTGTACTTGAGGTACTAGCTCGGGCAATTAGAAAACATAAGGAGGTCAAAGGGATACAAATTGGAAAGGAAGAAGTCAAACTATCATTATTTGCAGATGATATGAGAGTCTACCTAAGTGGCCCAAAAAACTCCACTAGAGAACTCCTACAGCTGATAAACAACTTCAGCAAAGTGGCAGGTTATAAAATCAATGCAAGCAAATCAGTAGCCTTCCTATACTCAAAGGATAAGCAGGCTGAGAAAGAAATTAGGGAAATGACCCCCTTCACAATAGCCACAAACAGTATAAAGTATCTTGGGGTGACTCTTACCAAACATGTGAAAGATCTGTATGACAAGAACTTCAAGACTATGAAGAAGGAAATGGAAGAAGACCTCAAAAAATGGAAAAACCTCCCATGCTCATGGATCGGCAGGATTGATATAGTTAAAATGGCCATTTTGCCAAAAGCAATCTACAGATTCAATGCAATACCCATCAAAATCCCAACTCAATTCTTCACAGAGTTAGAAAGAGCAATCAGTCTGCTTTCTTATAGAACCCAGAACAGCCATCCCAGGGAAGGCACCACCCACAATGGGTTGGACCCTCCCAAAAATCGCTGGTGAAGAAAATGTCCTCAATTGAGAAGTTTCCTCAATTGAAACTCTCACCTTTCAGATGTCTCCACCTTGTGTCAATTGACATAAAACTAGCTGGCACCCGGGGTGATAGGCTCGCTCGTGCAGGGAAGTGGCCTTGGGAGGTGCTCTTGGGGTAACTGTTCCCTCTAGCAAGAGGTAGAGGTGCAGGAAGATGGCTCTCCTTAGTGTCCTGCTTGCAAACGTTTACAATAATACTGGGTAGTTAATATCCAGAAAGATTAATTTTTTTACAGCATTCTAGACAGGGAAAGGCACATCTGACTCTGTGTAGTTTGAATAAAAATGGCCCCATAGGCTGTGTCACCAGACGGGCATGAGACCAGTGAGGTAGAAGCATGCTCAGACTTAGGGAATCTCAGAGATCTGAGATGGCAGAAGAAAGGCTGCTTACTCCCTGCTCTATGCCTGCCCTGGAGCATGTAATCTCAACCCTTAACTAAGGTGACCACAGGCAATCAGTCGGGTAGCACAGTACCTGAACTACTTCTTCACGCTAATGAGGCATCTCAATAGCCTTAGCCTTCAGTCAATGACCCTCCTGGATTTTCTCATTATGTTCCCTCCAAATCATATATAATCTGTTTCACCCTGAATAAAGCATATGCATCGAAATCCACCCCCAATAATGCAATAAGAACAAGCAAAGATAATCTTAAAAAAATGGCCCTATAGGTACATAGAGACTCAATCTCTTCCTGCTGCTTACCAATCCAGATGTAGAACTCTCAGTTCCTCTCCAGCACCATGTCTACCTTCCTGCCACCATACTTCCTGCCACAGTGATAATGGACGAACCTGTGAAATGTAAGCCAGCCCCAATTAAATGCTGTCCTTTATAAGCGTTGCCATAGTCATGGTGTCTGCTCACAGGAACAGAAACCCTAACCAAGACAGACAGTGAATTCTGCTTGGCCTCGTTCTCCTTGCCCAGCACACCCATCCCTCTGAACACACCACACACCAACCAACTGCTCTAGGGTTTGCAGATCAACCAGGAGAGTTACCGACCATATGCCCACAGCCAGCCTGTGAGAACTGGCTTCCTCAGATGGTAATGGAAAATGAGGGCCATTGTGCTGCTCTGCTATTTATGACACTGCCAACAGGCCCCCTTTACAACAACCATGCCATTGTCCCCAGGCCTGTTCAGAAGCTCACTCTACCACCCTAACAAAACACTATGATCTCTATACTTCAAACTTCAAATCCTTTCTTTCTTTGATAACGGAAATTATACTTCTGGTTTCCAGTTCACCCAGTTCACATTCTAGATTTATTTATTACCTTATTGCATAAGTATTTTGCCTATATGGATCTACATGCACCACATGTGTGCCTGGTCCCTAGGAAGGTCAGATCCCCTGATGTTGCCTGTGCCATGGACTGCCTGCTGCCTGACCCTACTTGCCCTTGGGGGTTGGAGGTAAGGCAGTGAGGAATCAACAGCAGAGACTCAAGAGTAGGTGAGAATGTCACAGCAAGCTCATTAGAACTCTGCTCCTTTAATACCCTCCACCCATGCCTTACTGGTCCCAAGAAAAACAGTCAGGCAGTCTTCAATTAGGTCCTGCTGGAGTTGCCTTTGTGGCTGCGCACGCACACACACACACACACACACACACACACACACACACAGGCATTTATGCAGGGGCAGCCACCACCGGTCCTCCTACACCCTAGGACTGGAGTTATAGGTAGTTATGACCTACAATGTGGGTGCTGGGAATTGAACCTAGGTCCTCAGAAGAACAGCCAATGTTCGTAAGGACTCAGTCCATCTTTCCAGCCCCCTTTCACACTCTAAATGTCCTTGCCAGAGTGGGGAGGATACTGCCTGGCTGAACCTGTACAAAGGACAGGATATATAGCCATTCACTCAGAATTCACACGATGTCTTATTTTAAGTTTCTACTGCTATAAAGAAAAGAACAAACAAACAAAACAAAAAAAGGGCCAAACAAACCAAAAAACCCACCATGGTCAAAAGCAAACTTGGGGAGGAAAGGGTTTATTCTGCTTTTCACTTCCACATCATAGTCTAACATCAAAGAAGTCAGAGCAGGAACCCAAGACAGGAACCTGGGAAACAGGAACTGAAGTGGAGGCCACGGGAGGAGCTTGGCTTGCAAACCATAGCTTACTTGCCGGCTTCCTTACACCTTTAGGACCACCAGTCCCTGGGTAACAAGCCCTCCTCCCAGGGGGCCAGGCCCTCCCACTTCAAGCTCCAATCATAAAATGCCCTCCAGACTTACCCACGGGCCAGTCCAGTGAGAGAATTTTCTCAATCGAGGTTCCCTCTTTTCATGACTCTAGCTTGTATTAAGTTCAACAAACAAAACAAAAACCAAAAAACAAACAAACAAACAAAAAACTAGGACACAAGACTGCAGCAGTAATGATGTCATAGAATTAGCTTGGCTTCCCAGTGAGAGGTCACTCCACCATTAATAGTAGCTCAGAGATTAGTAATGGCACCGGCCTGGTTCTGGCTACACCAGGGAACCAGCGTCCAATAGAAATCCCTACCAACACTTACAGTTTCACAGCCCCAGGATACAGTTTGAGCCATTAAACATGTTTCACAGAGGCAGAAGTGCTAAGGACTGGTTGTTTGGACAGATAAAGATTTACAATGTAAAACTACTCACATAATTTTCAGGAGACAGACCAGGGTATTTTTCCCAGGCAGCTGTTAACCGAAGTTGTCCTTTCTGCCTGGCAGAAGCATGCTCTTGCTGATAAGAGAATCCGAGGTACTCCTTCAGCGAAATTCTTTGTGTAATTTAATATTTCCTAAGCAGCTTTAGTACACCCCTTATTATATCTATTCATTATTCTTAGGGTTTTTTAAATATCAGTTAGATTATTAATCACCATTGGCACAGGGCCATAATTAGGCTTAATTACTAAAGAACTTTGCACAGAAATGTGGATATCTGGGTTTGATTCCCAACCCATACAGAAGAGCTAGGCGTGGCTGTACACACCTGTAATCCCAACATTGAGAGGTGGAGACAAGCCCCAGATTCCTGGAGCACACTGGTCAGCCAGTCTAGACAGAGAGCTATAGCATTAGTGGGCAGAACTGTCTCAAAGAATAAGGTGAAGACGTAGAAAAGAGCTCAGCAGCTAAGAATACGTATTCCTCTCCATGAAGGATCCATCTATAACTCCAATTCTAAGGATCTATTACCCTCTTCTGATATCCATGGATCCCGGGCATACAAGTTATACATATACAGACAGACAGGCAAAACACACATAAAATAAAAATGAGTAGTTCTAATAATAAATAAAAACATAAACAATACATAAATAAATAAGGTAGAGTGCAATTGAGGAGGACATTCAGCATTGACCTCTGGCCTCCATACACACACATATACAAATCTGTGGTCACCAAACAGAACTGGTAAGGTTGAGTGAACTCAGGCCCTGTGAATCTCTGAATCGAGATTCAGAGAACAGTAGGAGTGGAGACATTCTCCGCCTCCCTCTACCTGCTCTGGAACAGAGGTAACCAAGACACCCTACTGAGGACCATGATAATCAGTCATGTAACATAAAACCCTGGAGTTCTCTATGCTAATGAGGTGCCTAGACAGGCCCCAGCATTCAGCCAATGAGCTTCATTTCCTTGGGCATTCCCTCATGCAAAAGGTATTTAATCCCTGGTTCACCCTGAGTAAAGTAAAGCAGCTTGAACAAGCAAGGACTGTCTCTGCATCAAGGATCACCACGGGGTGGGTATGGGCGCTATATCTCCTAGAGGCCGTCTCTCTTCCCACCCCTCCATTCTCTCAATGCTCACTTGGAATCAAACTGGCTTCGCTTCATCCTGGGCTCTACCTTTCCTTTCCTGGTTGTCCTGTGGATGCCCAAAGGGGAAGTGTAGACCCGAGACCCCCATCCCTGACTTCCAGTGGTACACCAGTAATGCCTTCCCCCTCCCCCATGCTCCACCCCTGGATTCACAGGTGACTAAGAACCACATCATTCGACCCAGACTCTGCTGTTTCCCACTCTGGGAAAAACACGCACTGTGGACCCCCATTATGGACTTCCTTCTGCCTCCCCCAAGCAGCATGCTGGCCGTGCTTCAGCCACCTGAGCAGTGAGTTAGGATGCAGCCCAGCAGGTACGTACGCACATGAACATGTACAAATACATATATACACACATGCATATACATACGCACACACACATACCTAAAGACACTCACATGAACATGCAGTCACTGAGAAAAGGGTAGGAAGGCATGCTCTAGGTAGCTGACCCTCATCATTGTGACCTTGGGCTGGGCCCTTCAGGCTCTAACTGCCTTCTCGGCTGTGAAGTGGGAATACAGGTGTTGAACTGCCATGAAATATGTGAAGTAATGTCCTCTTTGTCTTGGCCACTGTACTCCCAGAGTCAGCAATGCCAACCTACCACTGACTGGTTTCTGGGAGCACAGGACATGAGATGCACACAAGCCAGACACACTGGGTACTCTACACGCTCTTGGGGAGCAGCTCACAGTGCTCTCTAGTGTCCCCAGCACAGATGCACTGTGGTTCACAGAACCAGACCAGCCTGCAGGCAGCAGCTTGCTGAGGAGGTCCCTCACAGATTAGTCTCCCGAGGGAGAGCAAGCTTGCAATTAAGTTTGCAGGTGGGCAAGAGAAAAACCAGTGTCTCCAGTAGAGAGATTGGGGTGGGGGACCAGCTGCCCATAGAAGGCCAGCATGCATGGTAGGCAGGTGAGGCAAAGCCAAGCCCCTTTGCCCTCAGCAGGACGGATTCGCTCTGTAGTGATACACAGCTGCTCACGTACAACTCACAGGACCTCTGCAGCGGTGGGATTATTAATGACCACCCTTACCAAGTATAATTAGGCAAACCACCAGTGCTTTCTCCAAGCAAATATTTTGACTTTCTGTTTCCTCTTTGTCACAATAAAATTCTCATCCAAGCTCTCTCTCTCAAGGGGAGCTGCTCCTGAGAGGACTCTCCTGGGAGCATGAATCTTTTTCTTTCAGCAGATCAAAGCTTCCTCCTCACCTTGGTCTTCTCCCCTGAGAGGGGCCTGAGAGTCCTCCCAGGCTGGCTGTGTCCTCAGGCCTCTGATGAGAAGGGTCAACAGGGTCCAGACAGCTGCCTGAGAGCCAAGCAGCAGGATCACCCTCTGCAGTAATCTCCTAGAAGCCACTGAAACCAGTGCTACTGGTGAGGCCAACTCCCCAGCAACTCAGTGATTTAGGAGATCACATCCCCTTTGCTTCCTGCGAAAGCTAGGTCAGGTTCCAGCTCCCTATTTCCATGTAGGGATCCTCCCACTGATCTTAGAAAGTGACCAGCTTCCCTGAGCATCATCAGTGAAGTATCCTGGTGGCACCATCCCTGTGAAATCAGCACCTGTGCTCTCATAAAGGGATGCCCAGCCCCTGGGAGGCACCATGATCTCATAGAGGGATGCTCAACCCCTTTGGAAGTACCTGGCCTTTGCTGTCGTGCACATAAATATAACAGTAAAGAATTCATGCTTTCTAGAAAAATCCAGGCATTATATATGACCAGCTGAAGAAAATATAAGCAGGTTGAGTAACAGAGTGGCCTCCCTGGAGACTCCGATTTGTGTTCTCTGAGCTTCTTACTTTCTCAGATGGGGTTTCCATCTCTGGAACCTATAAGAAGAGGCTACCAAGGCATGTCCAGGCATGCCTAACAATTCCTGGGGACCTCCATCAAGTAGCTTGGCTGTGGCACCCCACCACCACACAAATTCTCAGGTCACCAGTGCTGGTCCCATAGACATTATATCCCTGCCCCCATGAGTATCCTGATTCTCCAAACAAGTTGAATTGTCAGGTACGACACCAGAAGCTCAAGCAAGTATGAGTAGCAATTGTCCCATGGCACCCCACAGAAGTCTTCAAGGCATTTGGAGTTAGAAAGTAGTGTCCATGCCAAGAACTTGAGCAACCCCACCCCTCCTAGAGAACAACTCAGTTCACGGTGCGCAGGACCAGCTCCCAGGTAGAATTCTAACTCTTAGGAAGGTAATCAGAGCCACACATTGCCTGGCCTATGTGGGGAGCAATCTATCAGAAGAAGGTTAGAAAAGTTGTAAGACCCTGGTGTTAGCATTCAGGATTAAATGGTGGAGAGAATCCTTGCAGGGAGAGAGCTCAGACCCCAGAGCAGAAATCACAGAGTGCTTGTCAATCTCCCTCCTCCCACTGAGGCTCCTGAACACAAGCCTGGATCCATTCTGCTTCTCAGACTCTCTATTATTTATTATTTTCCTGTCAATCACGGCCCAGTGCTTTTGTAGAATGCAGTCAGAGACAATGAGTTCGTAGTGAACGTGCCCTTGCATGCCACAGCTGTGCCCTCCTCCTAGGGATGGCTTCGTGTTCAGCAGTGCTCACGAGTGTCTGTGTGGTCTGAGGCTCAGTGGTGCTCAGGCCAATTCTCAGAGCCTTGGAGCGGAATGACTGAGTCAGACCCTCCCAGGGTACAGGCCAATTCTCAGAGCCTTGGAGCGGAATGACTGAGTCAGACCCTCCCAGGGTACAATGACAATGTGTGAACATAGCCACTGGGATTCCAAACATGGATTTTATTGAATCTGTTGATTGTTGCAAACTTAGCGATTTTTTTCCTGCCACATGATGTTGACTAGGCTGGGATTGAAATATGCTTTGGGAGGCTGGGAGATGATCCGCAGCCATGTGGACCTAAGTTAGAATCCTCAGCCCCACATGGAAAGTCAGGCGGGGTGGTACACACGAGTCATCCAAGTGCAGGATGCAGAGAGAGGAAGATTCCTGGGGCCAGCTGGTCAGCCTAGCCAACTAGTGAAATCTAGGTTCATCAGAAGTCTGTCCCACGCCAGTTTTTGTCAACTTCATGCAAGCTAACAGGAGAGAACCCCGACTGAGAAAATGTCTCCATAAGATTGGAGACAGGCTGCGGGGCATTTTCTTTTTTCTTTTTTTTTTTTTAATTTTTTTTAAAATTTTATTCAATATATTTTTTATTTACATTTCAAATGATTTCCCCTTTTCTGGTCCCCTACACCCCAAAAGTCACATAGGCCCCCTTCCCTCCCTCTGTTCTCCCACCCATCCCTTCCCACTTCCCTGTTCTGGTTTTGTCTTATACTGCTACACTTATAGACTTATATTCTGGAGTCTTTCCAGAACCAGGGGCCACTCCTCCGTTCTTCTTGTACCTCATTTGATGTGTGGATTATGTTTGGGGTATTCCAGTTTTCCAGGCTAATATCCACTTATTAGTGAATGCATACCATGATTGATCTTTTGAGACTGGGTTACCTCACTTAGTATGATGTTCTCCAGCTCCATCCATTTGCCTAAGAATTTCATGAACTCATTGTTTCTAATGGCTGAATAGTACTCCATTGTGTAGATATACCACATTTTTTGCATCCATTCTTCTGTTGAGGGATACCTGGGTTCTTTCCAGCTTCTGGCTATTATAAATAGGGCTGCTATGAACATAGTGGAGCACGTATCCTTATTACCTGCTGGGGAATCCTCTGGGTATATGCCCAGGAGCGGTAGAGCAGGCTCTTTCGGAAGTGACATGCCCAGTTTTCTGAGGAACTGCCAGACTGATTTCCAGAGTGGTTGTACTAATTTGCAACCCCACCAGCAGTGGAGGAGTGTTCCTCTTTCTCCACATCCTCGCCAACACCTGCTGTCTCCTGAGTTTTTAATCTTAGCCATTCTGACTGGTGTAAGGTGAAATTGCCGGGCATTTTCTTAATTGGTGATTGATGTGGGAGGGCCCAGCTTACACAGCCCTGGGCTGGTGGTCCTGGATGTTCTAGGAAATCATGCCAAGTAAGTAACCCATAAGGAACAAGCCAGTAAGCAGAGCTCCTCCACGGTCTCTGCATCAGTTCCTGCCTCCAGGTTCCTGTTGAGTTCCTGCCCTGACTTACCTGGATAATGGGCTATAAGCTGTAAAATGAAGCAAATCTTTTCATCGTTGTGTTTCTTCACAGAAACAGAAAAGTAACTAAGACAGAGACCCTGCCTCAAAAAACCAAGGGGAAAGCCTGGGGGTGGGGACTGTGCAGTGGGTAAAGTGCCTGCCATGCATGCACGGGAATTGGCATTCAGATCCCAAACCCCCATAAAAGCAGAGCACTGTAGCACAAGATCCACAATTCAGTTCTGAGGAGCAAAGGATCCTGGGGGCTAGGAACCATTCAAACTGGAATGGCAAGCCCTGAGTTCAGTGAGGGACCTGGCTCAAAATACAAAGTAGAAAATGATAGGGGAGGGTCCTTGAAGTCAACCTCTGGTCTCCAAGTGAGCACTTCTGCACATACATGTTTAAGACACACATGCTACATACATACACACACATGCATATAATACACACATGCACATTCACACACTATATGCACATGCATATAATACACACTACATGTACACACATGCTCACATGCATGCATACAACACACACATGCATACTACATACACACATGCATATGACACACATACACACACTACACATATATGTATACAATTCACACACTACACATATATGTATACAATTCACACAATACATGCACACCCATATACATACACTACACACACAGGCATACAATACACATACTACATGCACACACACACAGCACATACAGGCATACAACACACACACTACATACACACATGCATACACCACACACACACACACACACACACACACACACACACAAGCACACTATGCTTTAGCTCAAAGAGAGAAAAGGAAAGCATCACCAATATTCCTGTCCCTGAGATGTTTCCAGCTATGATGTCCCAGGAGCCCTATCATGGTGACTGGCTCTGCTTTCTCTAATCCATACACTGTCGTGAACTCACTTCCCTAAGTGTGGATCCAGGTTGGCTCACAACCCTGAGAGCAAACAGGAGGAGCCATGAGGAAGACACTGAGAAAGGTCCTGAGTCACAGCTGCTTCAGGATGTGATTATTCACTGAGGGTTCCCAGGGGGCCTTAGAGATGCCGCTATCAAGGCCTTCCCATACACCACTTCGTTACTATTGCTACTAGAAAAAACATTCTCCCTACAGACCTGCTACTAGGAAAAACATTCTCCCTCAACCAAACACCAGCCCACCAGCAGGAATACTGAGAACTGCTAACAGTCCATTTTCAAAACAGGAAGACTGAGACAGAGGAACAAAATGTCAGGAACAGTGAGCACAGGTAGCTCTGGGCTGCTGGGTAAGGTTCCGGCATTTAACTGACAGCTGGACACAGGTTGTTCTGTGCAACCTCTTTTGGGGCAAGCCACCGTGCCAGGAAGAGCAGGGCCAGATGGATCTCTGCAGCCCAGCTTCCTTTGTTAGATTAAAAAAAATAAAAAAAATAAATAAAAAACCCCCCGAGCACAGTGCAGCCTTTAGGAGGCCCTGCAAAGGAGCACCAGGTGGTCTTGATGCAGCCTAGTAGCTCTGGCAATCCTGAAAGAGCATTGGCATTGAAATGGCCTTCTGTGCTGAGAATTTTGGTTTCTTTAAAAATACAGATACATTATGAAAATATGCTTTTGTTTTGATCCCAGGTGTGGGATACGGGGCTGCTTCGGGTGGTCCACAGCGGCTACAATTTGTTTCATGCTCCGGCAGCGGTGTGATTTTGCCAGCTGAAGAGAGTTTACATTTGGAATTCAGGGGACACTTCAGAGGGTATAAAACCGCAAGGGCCCAAGAAAGGCAGAGGCTGCTGCTCCCAGTGCTGCTGCTCCCGGTCCCTGTTGCTGCCATTTGTCAGGTGGTCATGAGCAAAGAGACAGAGGATATCCTGAAGACTGAACTTGCCCCAGAGAACTCCACACTCCTAATCAGCAGGAAGAGGTCTAATGAGATGGCTCCCCCTTTCCCCTCTAACCTCACTTTTCTACTAGTGTTGGGAGATTGGAAGGGACTGGGGTGGAGAAGGATGGTAGGTAAAAGAGCCCAAGAAAGCACCCAAAAGTATGGTTACAGTCCACCTATTGGGTGTAAGGAGGCAACTGTGGGGCCCGCAGCTGCGAGGCTGAGGCAGGTTCCAGGATAGCACGGGCCTCCGTGCTATCGCATGGACCCCACCAGGAGTCCACCAGCTCAGAGATTCCTAAAGAATCCACAGCAAAACAGTCAAGGCTTTGCTTGATATTCACCTTCATAAATGCCTGCCACGTGGCCCGCCGTGCAAATGGTGCGCAGCCAGTCCAGCTCACCTAACAGAAGCGAGCTCCTCACGGCCGATTTGGCCATTTGTACACAAGCGCTGACCAGTACAGCCACCCTCGCCCGCCCCTCAGTATCCTTCCGAGCTCCCTCCCTGCGTCCAGTCTAGGATGTGCCCACAGCTCTCTCCACTCTCCTCTTTCAGCAGTTTCTCCCCTGCCCAGAGCGTCTGATGAGCGGTCTCTCACACACAACCATTAATAATGCCTGAGTAATCACAACAATCTGGTTGGTTAGCAGGGCTGCGTTTTGATAACAGAATCGTCCCCTTGCTTGATGCTTTATTTATCTAACCACAAGGAGCACATGTGACAGCATCTGCACCACACCCAAGTGTTCTTCACCCTGGCAGAGGGGCTGAGGCAGAACCTGATGACTTCTATTTATTTGTGTGTTTTCTTCGATGTTTTTATAAAAGGAAACTATAAAGCAAAAAAAAAAAAATCTTTTGAAAAAACATATCATTTTCCTACAGGCCCTGTTGGTGTTAGCTGTTCCCGAATAGAACACATTCACGATAATCTAACACCTCACACTGTCAGCCTGTCTATCCACTGCAATGTGAGCTTCCCACTCCCAGGTGGGTCCTCCACCGCGCAGTCTCCATCACGTATAGGGAAGCAGAGTGAGAGTGCATACCAGGAGAATGGAGAAAGCTGGTTCAATTCCTCCCAGGAAAGGGTGAGGAATCCTGCAGCTCCACCCCCTGCAACCCCACCCCTGCAGCTCCACCCCCTGCGGCTCCAGCCCTTTGCTGCACCATATTTTGGGAACCAGGGATTTGGTCCTTGTCATCTGACTGATAAACTCAGCTCTTTGGACCCAGCCTCAAGAGGGAAGCCCAGACCCTGGGGCATTTCCCTCTCTGTTTTGCTATTTTTCACATTAGAAGGTAATCATAGCTGCCTATTATGGGACCCAGTACTCTAAATCTAAACACAAACCCTCCATATCACTGACAAGAAAGAAGAAAGACAAATGAATGAATGAAAGGAAGGAAGGAAGAAAAGGAAAGAAGAAAGAATGAATGAATGAATCAAACTTCAAACAAATGTATGTTATTCTGAAGAAAACTGTGAGAGCTGTTCCACTAATCCATTACTTGGGACCTCATATCTCTGACTCCAGCACTGACCCGGCTGCTGTTCAATAAACACTCCCAGATGGGGGCAACAAATGTAATTCTCACCTCAAGTGCTTTTTCGTCATCCTAGCATGAAGACTCAGCCTCTGAAATAAGGTCCTTTCTCTCCCTTCCCCCTCCTGGTGGCTGTGAGCCTGGGGTGCTGAGAGGGCCTGCTGTGAGGCAGGCAGTAACCAGTACGCGCCCCATCTCTGCCTGTGCTGGCCCAGCACCTTTTCAGCAAATTGGCTTCTTGTTTTTCAAGCTCTGCGGGTCTCCAAGCCAGTGAGTCTCACTTGCCTCCCTCCTAAGACAGACCCTGCCTGTGCCTGTATCTCCTGGACTCTGGTCAGGGTCTGAATTACAGAACAAGTGCAACTGTCCTGGCTCGCTAGGTCAGGGTTAGATCTGGATCAGGGTCTGAATTACAGAAGCAAGAGCAACTGGGAGTGATGTGTGCACTAGAGCCTGTATCTGTGAATCCTTGTTGTTCTGAGTGGGTGGCTGCAGTGGGGTGGGCTGCAGAAGAGGCTGTCTTCTGTCTCTTGAGGGTTCCAAATCTCCCTGTGCTCAGTCTACCTGAGGTACTTTTCTTTACTAGTGCAAACTCATGGTACAAAGGATAAATTTCAGAATGACATTTCCTTTTTCTGCATGATGTCATTGTGCAAGCACCTCATACTCTTTGACACATCACACTCATGTACGTACCCTCACTTCTGCTATGCCCTTCCTCTACCTAAATGGTCGCCCTCTAGTTTCATCATGGTGTGTATGTGTGAGTGTGAGTGTGTGTGTATGTCTGTGTGTCTGTGTGTAAAATCCAGATTTCCTATGTGAGATAAAAATGTGATATTTGTCAAAGTCTGGCTTTCTGCTTAGCAAGATAATCTCCAGTTCCACCCATTTCTTGCAAATGGCATAATCCTTATGTGTGACTGTAATGTCATATGGCATTTGCATTTGCATGTGCGTGTGCACATGTACAGGTGGGCATGGCTGTGTGCAGAGGTCAGAGGTCAAATCTGAGTGTCTTCCTCAAACACACTCTACCTGGAAATGGTCTCTCACCAACGCGCCCCCACAGCTCATTGGTTCTGTTAAGCTGGCTAGCTAGTGAGCTTCGGGAGGCTCCTGCTCCCATTCCACCCCAGCTCTGGGTTTATAGACATACTGCCTGCAGTACACAGCTCTTATGTAGGTGCCAGAATCTATACGCGGGTCCTCATGCTTGCATGGCTGCATTTACCAACCAAGCCATCTCCTCAGCCCCAGGACTATACCTCCTTCATCCATTCATCTACTGATGGGGAGCTAGACCGAGCTCATGGCTTGACTGTGTGAGCATGGTTATGCTGGCGTCTTCAGTCTGTGCTAGAGGTTCCTTTGGTATGTATTTTCATGAATAGTACAGCTGGATCGTATGAAGTTTTGGGTTTTGTTTTGAATTCCTACCAGCTATGGATAAGGGTGCACTCCCATTCTGTTGTTATGACAATGACCTTTCTGATAGACAGAAGATGAAAACTTTGTGTTCACTTGGTATGTATTTCCCTGATGGATACTAATTCTGTGAACATTCGGGTTTTTTATATACTAAGTCATTTGTACTTCTTATTTTGAGAAGTGTCTATTCAATTTGTTCACCGTTTATTGACTGGATAATTTAGGGAAGTAAGTTTGGCGTTTAATTTTTAAAGCTATTTATATATTCTGTATATTTAATCTCTTCACATGAATATTGGAAAAGGTTTTTTTTTAAGGTTTGTTTACTAAATCAATAAATCATTTATTTTTATGTGTTCTGGTGTTTTGCCTGCATGCGTGTCTGTGCACTACCTGGGAGTGCCTGGTGCCTGTGGAGGTCAGAAGATCCCCCTAGAACTGGAGTTACAGACAGTTGGGAGCTACTGGGCATCGAAAGCAGGCCCTCTGCAAGAGCAGCCAATGCTGAGCCATCTCCCCGGCTCTCATTTTAGTGTCCATGTCCTCCCCTATCTATAACTCAGGTGTGGAAGCATGTATGTGCACATATGGAGTCCAGAGGTTGGCTCTCCTGTCTTCCCCAGTAACTTATTTTTTGAGAAATGGTCTCTCACTGATCATGGAGGTCCCTGTTTCAATAGACCGGCTGGCCAGCAAGCCCCCGGGACACACCAGTTTCTACTCCAGTCTCACATCCCACACCCAGCACCTGTGTGCATTTTACCCACTGAACATCTCTCCAGAGCAAACCAAAGACATTCCCAAATTATGTTGACTGCCTCTTCGTGGTGCAAAATCCGGCCAATAGTTCTGAGCAACCTGTATCACAGCAACACTGCGATCCATCCTGGAGCCTAGAGCTGCTCCATGGGGCACATGGAATGATCACTCAGCATTGACACTTCCTCCTGATATCCTCTGCCATGGACATAGAACTTGGATGCTAGAAAGAGAAAGGATAGGGGACAGAGCTTCTGTCCTCTGACCCGTGACCTCAGGGCAGTTGAGTAGCATCAAGGCCACTATACTGACTGTGCAGGCTTCTGTGCACAAAGACAGCTGGAAATGGGGGGCCATAAATGAGGGAAAGGGAGAAAGAAGAAGAAGAAGAAGAAGAAGGAGGAGGAGGAGGAGGAGGAGGAGGAGGAGGAGGAGGAGGAGGAGGAGGAGAAGGAGGAGAAGGAGAAGGAGAAGAAGAAGAAGAAGGAGAGAGAGAGAGAGAGAGAGAGAGAGAGAGAGAGAGAGAGAGAGAGAGAGAGAGAATGAGCCTGAGACCTGACCTCCAGTGCCTGCACTGTGCCCACAGGAGGAGGCCATGCACTTAGAAAATGTCATCTCTAGTGTTTGTATAAAATGTCATGTCTAGTGTTTATATTCCATTTTTCCTCTCAGCACAAAAAGAGAGAGAAAAGCGAGCATGCCCCACAGGGTCACAGGCCCAGAGAAAATCCTGCAAGGCCCTCAGCACAAATAGCAGAGCTCGTCCCGTGCCCTTTGCATGAGAATCAGCACCCACCTCAGCAGAAGCCACTGCCAGGGGCAACTGGGGCTTGGACAGCGATCCTTCAGATTTAAAACTGATTTTTTTTTCTTAAGAAACCAGAAGAAAAGGGGGATGCTTTGAGCTCATCTGCATTACAGATCAGGTCTCTCCGAGAGAATCAGCCATCCATAATTCATTACATGTTTCCTGCCGGGGATGGAGACAGCCTGATCCTAGCAACAGAGTCATAGCAACAGGAGCTGAAGCAGAGCTGCTCCGCCCACCAGGGGGAGGAGAGGAAGGGGAGAGGCGCGCGGCTTCTGGCTCCTCAGGAGGGCTGGCAAAGTTCACGGGTTATGAAGGAAGATGGAGGCTGAGAGTGGAGGTGGGTTTGAGAAAACTGGGAGAGGCGTGGGTGGGTGATGGAGAGAATGAACGTGAATTTGAGCTGCATAAACTCTAGCTAAGGTAAGAGTCCAATAGCATTTAGGAAGAGCCCTGCCAGCTGCCACACTGCCTGGTGCCCATCAACTCGGTATACAGACGGGGTCACTAAAAGACCACATCACTGCCAATTGTTACAAGAACTGCATAACTCGAGGAGTGCCCGACTGCTAGTATGAGGGAGTCTGTGGCACTGGAGGGAACATCGTGGAAACGGCAGCCCTCGGTCCTCACTTGGTTCATCCAAAGAGTCACCATCTGGAATGAGACTTGCGGTGTGCTCTAAACACACCTGCTGTTTGACCTCTCGCTATCAAATGTAAAGTCCCCGGAACTCTGACCATTTAATCGCGGGATCTGTGGCTCTATGAGGAGAATGTGTTTCTTCTCTATTCAGCATAGTGGAGCAGCTGGTAGAGCCACTGGAAACTGCAAAGCAATGTGGGAAATACCATTGACGGTATATATGGAGGGCATCATCAGAGCCACTGAAAGTCACGAGCTGTGTAGAAGCCACTATCATAGGGACTGAAACCTGAGAAGCCACACAAGGGACACCTCTGGGGCTACAGAAACCCTCAAAGTTGTCAGTGCTTGGTCAGTAGAGAATGTGAGCTTTGCCACACCGATGTCCTGACTCAAGCGAGGGTGCTCTGAAAGAACAGCTAGCGCTCTCAACAGCTAAGCTAAGCTCTCTCTGCCTCCCAAGCCTTGCTTCTGAAAGCTTCACTTACTTGATCCTTTAGAAACGGTCCTTGTCACAGCAGTCTCCATGCAGTACCTCCCTTCTTCTTGATGGAGTCACGATTAGGTGTACAGCACCTAGCCACCCACACTGTTCTCTAGGAAGTATGATTACCCATAATGCAACAGTGGCCTCGAGACCTCTGAGACCAGCATAGAGCTCTCAAACATCACACACACCACTCTTGCCTTTAGCTTGAGGGTGATCAGATGATGTGTGTCAACTGCAGGCACACCACTGGTGAGAGTATCTCTGCCACCTCACTTTGCATTCCTCCTTTGTCTTCACAGCACACGCCCTCCAGAACAGCAAGCTGGCTGCTTGCACTCTGGGAATGCGGCACTGATCTAGAAGGAAGGGCTCACGGTTCTCCCTGTGTCTGCCCAGGTCCTGAGTGAATACCATGCGGCCTTTGTGCTGCCTGCATAGCCACACAGAGAGTGCCTTAGAATATACCCTGGAGCCTATGCAAAACTGCGGGATTGAAGGTTATCAGGACCCTGGAAAGCTCCCAGAACACATGGAAAACTGTGATACTCAGCAATCCCTCCTCCCCCTGTACCCCTAAAGCCAAGAGGGGTTCTGAGTACCATGATGTTCAGACCAGACCAGTATAGAAGAGATTCCCTCCCCTCAACACCCTCAAAAATATCTCAACTGAAACTCGAGTGGGATTTTCTTCTGTTTGAAATGATGGTTTCCCTGCGGTCAAATGGAAAAGCCAGCCTCAGAAACAGGTCGATTTAGAATGACTCACGTTTTACAGAATTCATGGGGTCCCTTCAAAGCGTCCCAGGCTCAGTGCACAGACATGGCTGTGACCACTACTGACCCCTGTGGTGGCTGCTGCTGGTGGGTAATCAGGAACCTCAGCAAAGTGAGGGCAGGGTAAACTGTGACCTTGTATTAAAATGACCCAGGGGCTCCTTGTGCGGGTGTGGTGACACTTTGCCTTGAAGAGTGGGACAGGTGGCCACATCTGCAATGCTTCTCCTTGGCCGACACCTCCTCTGAAATCCCCACTAGCCGGCCGCTGACTGCTCAGGGGCCACTAATACCACAGATCCACTCAGTGCTTGCTGTCTGCCTGGTTTGATGAAAAGTCTATAGTGGGAGTCAAAATAGACCTGCTGTTTTTAAAGTGATGCATATTCCTGTGCACCGTGATGTGTGTTTCCCTAAGATGGAAACCACAAAGCAGCAGGGGCACAGCCCACAGTCAGCCACACCTGTCAAGGTCACATTAGCAGAGAGAACTCCGACACACTTCTTTTAGGATGAGATACAGAAACTGTAACCATCCAAATACAACTAGGGACACCTGAGACTTAAACTGCTCGTGGTCCAGCAAGATGGTTCTCAGCAGGGTACGGCACTTGTTCTATGAGCCAAAAGTCGTGAGTTCAGTTTCTGGAACCCACAGTAGATGGAGAGAACCAACTCACAAAGGTAATCTTCTCACCCATCTCTGACACACACAGTAATAAAGTTGTAAAACTGTTCCTGTGGAACTGCTTATTGTCTGGCTTGGTATAGCTTTGTGGCACAAAGCTAGTGATTCCCTGTCTGGCTTGTGTCTCTGGGACCTGCTTTCAAGAAGCATGCAGCAGCCTTAAGTAGGGGAGGAGCAAGCCAGCCCCATCCTTTCCCAAGAGCTTTCTGCCCAACTCCAGCCTCACAGGTACCTCTGAGAGTCTCTGTCTCTGTCTCTGTCTCCTTGTCTGTCTCCATTTCTTTCTGTCTCTCTGTCTCTCTGTTGCTGTCTGCCTGTTTCCCTCTCTGTCTGTCTCTCTGTCTCTGTCTTTCTCTCTCTCTCTCTCTCTCTCTCTCTCTCTCTCTCTCTCTCTCTCTCTCTCTCTCTGTGTGTGTGTGTGTGTGTGTGTGTGTGAGTGTGTGTGTGAGTGTATCTTGTTTGGGTGGATCCTCTTTATGTCCCAATTGTGTAAGGACCACCTCCTTATTTTTGCTTTTTTGTTTTAAGGTGACTTTTCCACTGGCTGTTTTATCCATAGCAACATCTAACTGTTGCATAGACAGCAGCTGCCTTTTTCCTGTATCTTGTGGTTGACCTATATGCGTTTCTTCTGGAATCTAGAGATCTGTTTCACATCATGACCCAAAGCGTGGGGTCTTAGCAGCAGAATGGCTCATGTGCTGTGCAGGTGTGGCTGGAGTGACTCGGGGGCTCTGCACCTGCCCACCAGCTCTCATGATCTTCTTCCTCAGTGACTGCTCCAAACCATGGATATGACCACAAGCAAAGAGGAAACAGTGGTAGTGAGGGAGGAACCGTTGTTCCAGAGGGGACAGCTGTGTGTGACAGACTGGGGTGTGGGGCAGATGCTAAAGCCTGCTATTCTTCAGCCCAGGAAGTGAAAGTTCTCTTCATATTCAATAGGAAGTAGAGCTTCTTCCTCCTCCTCCTCCTCCTCCTGCTTCTACTTCTGAGAGATAAGATCTTACTGTATAGTTCTGACTGGCCTGAAACTCACTATATGAAAAGGCCGGCCTTGATGAAATTAACAGATCAACCTGCTTCTGCCCAGTCCTGAGATTAAAACCATGTGTTATCCCCATCCCAAGTCCTGACTTTGAAAGGACTGAACAGTCAGCCTCCTTCCAGAAACAGCAGATCTATGTGTTAATAGAGAAAGAACTGAACACTTGAAAATTTCAAAGGAAAATGCCTTAAATTCCTGGGTTAGTTTCTCTACTGAGTTTGATAGTTTTTCTTGTCAAACCATGGACATCATTTGCTTATTAAGGTGGGGAACAGGAAGCCCTGAGTTCACTGCGAGTTACGTGGGATATAATTTGGTGTGAAAGTTCTGGTCTCAATGCCTTTCCTTTCTTTCTGTTTGGAATGCTCACTGTCATGCCCCTCAGAGGATCGAAGACGCCGCCCTCCAGCAGGAAGCCCTCCAAGATTGCCCTGCTTCGGGGTAAGGAGTGTACTTCATCTGCTCCCGCAGTGGGTCCTTGGATGTGCCTCCAGAACACCACACCATAACCATGGCGGTCCATCACATTTGTTTGATCTCACCCTCCCAGCCAGTGCCCTCACCAGCACCTCCTTCCTCCTCTGGCTCACAAGCAGGCACCAGAAGCATGCCGCACCTGAGTCTCTTGCCTACTGTTCACTATTAGCAGTCACTGGTGTTGGAATTTGGGTATAAGAGGAGAAGCAATGGAGGTGAGCAGGGCCTGATGCCTTAGTAATCATTTTATTTTATTATCGTCTTATTATATTTATTGTATATGTGTTATATTTATTTGGAGGGGATGCATGCATCCTACAGCACATGTGTGGAGGTCACAGAACAGCTCTGGAGAACCGGTTCTCTCCTGACACCACAAGGGTTCCAGGGTTTGAATTCAGGTTGTCAGGAATTCCAGCGCCTTTCCCCGCTAAGCCATCTCACCTTGCCTGGCCTGGTGGGTTAAAGTTTAAAAGGCTGCGGTGACATATCCACTTCTGCAGTGTACTTTTCTCCTCGAGGGCTCATAAGCAGCACACACTGGGGTGGAAAGGGAATCTCTAGCACTCAGCATATCTGTGTGCATCTGAAGACTATGCGAGACAGGGAGGGAGGTGAGGGAGAAGAAAAGAATATGCCGGATTTGAAGAGCTGGGGCTGATGGCCATGGCAGCCGAATACATCAGGTCATGGCATTAACTGTTATTAAAATCAGACATTGTAGCAATAGAAACTGTTCTTGCTGCTTAAAACTGCTCTGGGCCCAGTCAGTCCCTAGGCTGCGCCCACACAGGCATTGGCTCTCTGGTTTTCAGCTGTGGCCTACTGCTATAGCAGGCAAACCCCTCAGGCCCCATAGCTGGCACCAGCCTCCGTTCCAGGAGAAACTCTAACCTCCTGTGGTGGGAGCAGAGTTCAGAGTCAAACTAAACCCTAGGTGGACCCCAGCAATCCCTTATACCTGTCCACCTGGATCCTGAGGGTCACAGTTCTATAATTTGAACCTCACATAGGCACACATGCACACACAACCAAACATGCAACATACATCCCCCACATGGGCTTCATTTCTCTACCTTCTGGATTTGGTGGCCAAAATAACTACCTCTGTGGATAGAGTCAGACCTCCAAGGTACCTGTCAACTCATCAGTTTCTGTGGGCCAATCATAAAGCAGCCTCATGTCTTAGCAGTGTGCTTATATAAGACATGATGTGCTTGGTCATATCCTCTATGCGGACTGCAGAAATGGCTCTGTGGTTAAGATTACTTCTGCTCCTCCAGAGGGGGAATATGCACATAGATATGGTCTCAAGCAGCATAGGCTGGCCTCAAATTCAGTATGGATCCATGAATAACCTTGAATCCCTAACCTTTCTATCTTCAACTCCTAAGGGTCAGGGATGACAGATGTGTGCCATCATGCCTAGAAAAACAGGGTTTTGTTTGTTTGTTTGTTTAGGTAGTAGGGATTTAACATGTGACCTTGAGCTTGCTAGGAAACCACTTTTGGACTAAACTAAATCCCCAGCTCTCAGAAAACATTACCTGAAAAAATGTCCACATGTGCATAGAGTGGTAGGGTTTGAAGACATGTACCTACAAGGATTCAGCTTTTTTCCCTTCTTGAAACACATTCCTGTGCAATGTGTGGGGTGGTGAGGGCAAAGGGGAGACTTCCGGGAGCTGCAGGGATGCCTGGGGCCTGGCAGTTTTAGTGGTTCTAGGACTTCCTTGATCTCCCTTTATTGTCCAGCTCTCTTATGAGGGAAATGTGCACCTAATGAGGAGCTATAATTTGGGAAACCCACTTCCACTGAAAGGTTCTAGAAAATAGCAGAGATGATGCAAAAGTTTCTAGATAGGTTTTTAAGAGAACAAGAAACCTGGCACAGGTAAGCTTCAATTGTCACTTCCCGAGGACACCTAGCCTTCTGTGTCATCATCATTGAAGAAGAAGGAAGAGAGGGGGTCATTGATACTAGTCTCTTTCATAGAGAGAGTTAAGGAAGCACAACAAAAGGAACTTGGCTTGGTGTCCCTAAGTAGGGCCTGGCAGCAACACCAGGGCTGCCTCTTTCCAAAAGGATATGGAGCTGAAGGAAATGGGTGTGGCATCCTCACGCACAAGGGACCAACACCCGAAGCATCTCTTTATTTGCATCCTTCCTTTCTCCTCTCGCTCTTTTTTTCTCTCTCTCCTTTCTTGTCTTCCCAATTCAAAGCTGACATTGAACGGGATAAGCCCCTCATCTCTGGGCAGGTGACCCCGGGTCAGTCTCCCCTGAAAGACAGGCAGGACACTATGAGTCTAGAGACCTGTTTCCAACCAAATCACGGGGCCCAGTCAGCTCAAAGCAGGCCATGAGTGGGTCAGTGACCTTCCCACGGAGAGCTTTCAGGGGTGCACAAAAGGGGAAGGCAGCCTTTAGTTTTCTCCTGTCAGGGAAGCTGAGAAAATGACCTATGACTCTTGGCTCTGCAGGGTGGTACGGTTCAAGAGAGGTCATGAAGAAAGGCCCTGTGCCTCACACCCTCCCCTGGGGCTGGGAACCAAGGAGACGGGGGAGGCCAACCAGAGGGACCTCAAGCCTCTCAAAGGCAGAACTTTGTTTCCTCACCCCAGGAAAAGTGGACCCCCCCACACATAACCCATATCCCCAGAGCCCAGCTGGGTCCAGCTAAACAAGGATGCCTCTAACTCTACAACCTAGAAATCAGAAAGAAAGGGGGAAAATTTTAAATCCCAAAACTCAAGGACAAGGCATAGAATCAGGGAGCTTGTGAACGGGAGCAATCAGGACTCAGCCACAAATTGCGATGGTTTTGATTAATAGGACAAATTGAATAGCAATCTTCAGTCTGCTTCTCTCCTGGCAGCTCAGGACATAATGGAGTGGATTGAGGGGTGACAGGTGACAGGGAATTGGAGGCGACGGCCCCTGCCTGTAAGTGTTTATTTTCAAAAGAACTGCCCTCAGCCTCCACCCCCAAGCCCTCAGAACCAAGCAAAACTGGGGCCAATCTGAGGAGCCAGGGAAGAGACGAGGAAGGGACCAGCCTCTCTGCCCTGACAGCCAGGAACTGAAAGGCATCAGGGATGTGCAGGCATTGTCTACAAAATGGAAGTTGTGATTTGTCTCTTGCATGGGACTTTATAAAGATCACAAGGCATCCATGGGCACAGTCCATAGCAAGGCTCAAAAATGGGAAGGATTACATATGATAACAGTATGAAAGAGATATGAAGCATCCATTCAGCCTTGCGTGGGAAGAAAGAACAGCTATCCAGCCTAGGACACGGAGTAGGTGGCACCCATGTTATCTCAGGTACAGAGCACTGTGCTGTTTTAACCCGGACTCCTCTGGAGTCATTGATTTCTCTGCAGCCACTGGATCCAAGTGCAGGCTGGTTGTGATTCCCTCCCAGGGCCATCTTCCTGGTATGCAAGCCTTCCCTAGGACTTCTGGCACCCACAATATCACTCACACAGGCCACAGAGATGATTCAAAGGTTAAAAGCATTGTCTGCTCTTCTGGAGGTCCTGAGTTTCAAGTCCCACAGCCACATGGTGACTCCCAGCCATCTAGACTGAGGTCTGATGCCCCTCTTCTGGTTTGTAGATGTGTGTGCAGATAGAGCACTCACATAAAACAGGTAAATAAATGAAGAAGAAGAAGAAGAGAAGAAGAAGAAGAAGAAGAAGAAGAAGAAGAAGAAGAAGGAAGAGGAGGAGGAGGAGGAGGAGGAGGAGGAGGAGGAGGAGGAGAGGAGGAGGAGGAGGAGGAGGAGGAGGAGGAGGAGGAGGAGGAGGAGGACGAAGAGGAGGGAGGAGGAAGAGGAGGAGGAGGAGGAGGAGGAGGACAAGGAGGAGGAGAAGGAGGAGGACGAGGAGGAGGACGAGGAGGAGGAGGAGGAGGAGGAGGAGGACGAGGAAGAGGAGGAGGGACGACGACAACGACGAGGAGGAGGAGGAGGACGAGGAGGACGAGGAGGAGGAGGAAAAGGGAAGGAGAGAGGGGAGAGGGGAAGGGGGAGAAGAGAAATTCAATATCACTCAGAACGTATCTGCTCTCTGTTCCACCATCCAAGAGTCTGCTACAGGCTATGACCAAAAGCAGCTATCAGCACTGCCTTTTGGGGCCAGTGTACCAAGCCTGTAACAGGAAAAAGGTGCTAAAATAGTGACCACACACCAAGATACTGTACATACCACAGGAACTCTCAGAAAGTCTCAGAAGTTAGTACTGTGTTCATGCACTGAGGGCATGGAGAACAGAAATCTGCTTCCCACATGATGGGCTAGAATTCAAACTTCTATCCTCTGAGATATGAGTTTGAATCTGCCCACCTACCTTACACAATGTTAGACTCCCAATCATTCATGCCCAAAGTTAGTCGACACTGTAGGCTGAGACATCTGGCTCTCAAGGAAGACTATCAGTTCTGAATGGCATAACTACTTCCTGAAGCAGTGGTGTGTGTGTGTGTGTGTGTGTGTGTGTGTGTGTGTGTGTGTGTGTGTGCAGGGGTTAGGACAGCAGCCCTTGAAGGGAGTGAATTCAAGTGCTGTCCCAACTTACCAGACTGGAAACTGAATCTGGCTTTTCAGTTGAGAGTGGTTAACTATGTGTTCCTTGGAGGAACAGTAGGATGGGACTCCACACTGTCTGTGCCATCCAAGCCTCTTCCCATTTTTCCCAGAGCACCAGGAGGAGAGTTGACAGATGAGCTCTGCCCAAAAGAGTTGCTTTCTGGGTTTCCTCCTAATTACAAATGTGGGTCTGTCTGGGGAGAAGGATAACAATGAAGGCTAACATGAGAAACCAGCCACAAATGAGAATGGTGTCCTTGTAGCAGGGTCACATGCCATGCACAAGAGGGATGTGTACCAGGAGAGGTGTGGGTTGTGTACCAGGAAGGGTGTGGTGCTGCCCAGGTGAACACAGCACTGTTGTCCTCCTTTTCCTCTTGGATTTAGAATACAGGGGGAAAGGTTCCCAAACTCTGGCAGCCAATCTGCAGTCTAGTCAGTCGACTGAGGCTTCACATCATCAGCCTTGAGGTTTCTCAGAGACCCTCTCAACCAGGACATAGGTGGAGCTGGCACAGGGGTTATCACCAGAGCAGCAGGAGGGACCAAGTCAGAACCAAAGGATCAGAACCACAGCACAGACATGCCAGGCTTGGAGTCTTGACAGTCAGGTAGAGGTCAGAAAACAATGGTGCAGGGGGTGGGAGACAGGGTGAGGGGAGACAGAATTGAGTAAACCCACAGGACAATGGTGAGCTGACAGACATTTAAAAAGGTAAAAGTAACACAATTTTTACAGAGGCAGAAGGGCAGGTCAGACAAAGCTTTGTCCGAGGGGAAATGTGGGAGAGTTGGGGAGCAATCTCTACCTGAGTTAGGGATGCACCATATACAGGTGTGGGAATTCACAAAGCTCCATGCGTGGAAGCTTGTGTTGTGTGTGTGTTTGGGGGGGAGGTGTCCGTATTTGGTTTTGTTTTTATACAGGGTCTTATGTAGCCCAGTCTATGCTTGAATTCACTGTGTAGGTGAGGATGACCTTAAACATCTGACCCACCACGCCTGGGGCTTTGTATATGGTACAGACCTAATCTGAACACTTGGGAGGCAGATACAGGAGGATTGGGAGTTCAGAATCATCCTTGGCTACATAGTGAGTTTGAGGCCAGCCTGAGATACATAAGATCCTGTCTCAAGAAATATTAGTTAAGATTGGTGTGGTGGTGTATAGTTTTAATACCAGCAGATGGGAAGCAGAGTCAGGGTGATCTTTGTGAGTTCAAGGACAGCCCAGTTAGTCTACATAGTGAGTTCTGGGACAACTAAAGCTACATAGTAAGATCCTGTCTCAAAAATAAACAAACAAACAAAAAGAAATACTTGTTAAATGAAATAACATGCAATAGTATAAAATGAAGGGGGAAAAATCTTGTAGTTCAACACTTGTTGACCTATCCACCGTAATATTAAAGAGATTACCAAAGGCAGAATGGTTGCATATACTCATCATCCCATCAGGGCTGAAGCTGAAGCAGGAGGATCGCCATGAGTTTCAAGCTCGGAATCCATGGTGAGACCCTGTATCATGAAAACAAGAAGAGGGGCCACCTATTCCTGAGGCCACAATAAGAGCTCTAGGAAGAAAGAGCCTCCAAATTGTTCCCAGCACATAGATGCCGGCGGTCAGGACTCTGACTTGTTCGGCAGTTCACAACCTGATGAACCCACTTGAGGCCAAAGTGCAGAACAGCAAAGGGGGCTCATGTAAAACTAATCTATCTGCAAAATACCCAGGAAAGAGCTGGTGGTCTGGCTCAGTGGATAAAGGCTTTCGATATTCAAGTCTGGTGACCTGAATTAAATCCCCAAGCCCACCTAGAGGTAAAAGGAAAGAACTGATGACCACAGGTTGTCATCTGACAAGCACATATGTACTGTACTGTGATACATGTGCCCCCAGGGTAATAATAATGATAATAATGATAAGCATCATCATCGTTGTCATCATCATCATCATCATCATCATCATCAGCAGCAGCAGCAGCACCATTTTGAGAAAACACCCAGGAAGGGGCTAGAAAGATATCTCAGTGGTTAAGCCGTTGTTGTTCTTATAGAGGACCCAGGTTCAGTTTCCAGCACCCTCATGTTCACTCACAACCATCTGCAGCTCAGCTCTAGAGAATACAACCTCCCTTTCTGGCCTCCATGGAAACAAAGCATACAGGTGATTCTCATACTTACATGCAGTCAGGCAAACCCTCAAAGAGCTTGCACTGGAGCTCAGTGGGTAGTTTTGCCTAGCATGCAGAAAGCCCTAAGTTTGACTCCCAGCATCGTTATTGGATGTGGTAGTACATTCCTGTAATCCCAGCAGGCAAAGTCAGGAGAATCAGAAGTTCAAGGTCATCCTAAGCTACATAGAGAGTTTGAGGCTTACCTCTGCTACATGAGACTTGTCTCAACAAAACAAAACACAAAAATAACCCCTCGAGGAAATGAAACAGGTGTTTTTAACTTAAAAACAATGTACCTGTCTGTAACCTAGAAACAATGCACAAGTCACTAACCTATAAACAGTGTACATGACTCTGACCTGGAAACAACTGCATCTTTTCAGCTGAGAAAAAAATCCTGATGCTCCATTCTTCTTTCTTCTTGCAGTGGTCTGTTGGTCCACAACAGAGTCAAAGATGATGCCCACTGAGATAGAGTTCAAGGGCCACCAGGTCCAATTTGGAGCCAGGCAGCTCCCTGGCTGGGGACAGCTATTGTCTCTGGGGTAGAGTCACTCCTTTAAGTCCACAGTCCACAGTAGGAGATACACACTCCCCCAGGGCTCCACAAGCTCACAGGAGGATCCCCCGGGCAGGCTGGGAAGGCTCAATGTGCCCTGATTTCTGGCTTCACAGAGGCTGCACTGTAAATCCTTCTTATGTCAGTTTCACTGGACACTGAGCAAGAAAAGCATTGTTGGCTGGAGATGGAGAATGATCCACATGGGCACTCTGGAGGACATTAACTCGAGCCTGCTACACGGGTACACAGGATCTGAAGAGCCTCCTGTTGTCACACTAACACCGATAAACGACAGCTGAGCCAGGAACGAGCCAGGGCAGTGCTGCTGTCAGGGAGAGTATGGGCCATATGGAGATGTGGCCATACAGCAGGGTGAGTGTAGACACAAAACTTGTAGGTCTCCAGACCAGGGCTGTCCTCAGTCTCTGTCCCTGTTGGCTTTCCTCTTCCTCCTGATGTTCTCTTCAGAGTATGGGTTAAGGCTGGAGGATGGAGAAAGAGATGGTTCTCATGGAAGTGCTAAGCATCGAGGGAAAAGTAACAACTCAGGACTGATCTGGGAGGTGGGCAACATATATCTAAAGAAGGAAGAATCCACCCCTCCCAGAAAACAGGTCCTAATTGTTGCAAGCCAAGGAGAGGAGGATTGTGTCTCAGCCCAACTGTGGGCTCCTCACATCACCCAGTCAACATCAGATGGTGTTAACCCTGTGTGGTTAGGTTGTCAGAACACACATGGTGCACCTAGGACAATGACTGGTATGGTCTGCGGGTTAGACTACCTGGATCTTGAGATGTCGTGACAAAGCAAGTGACTTAAGAGATACATACAGTTCTGGGAACCTTATACCTGAAGAAGAAGGTACCTCCCTTCCTCTAACACAAGGAAGGCTCTGAGGAAGGGCCTTCCATTCCTTTTCCAGCTTCTGATGTTGCCACAGATCCTAGAGTCTTCTGCTGGGAGAGGAACTGCTCTGTTCTGCTTCCATCTTCATGTAATTTTTTCTGTCTGTGAGAGGTCTCCACATGGCCTCCTCCTCCTCGTCTGTCTGTCTGTCTCTGAGCAGCCACCTCTTCTTCTGTTGCCATGTAGCCTCCTTCTCCTGTCTCCACACGGTTCCTTCTCCTCTGTCTCCATGGCTTCCTCTGTGTCTCCACATGGCCTCCTCTGTTTCCACACAGCTTTTCTCTGTCTCCATGCCGCCTCTTCTCCTCTCCCCTTCTCCTCCTCCTCTCCTTCCTCATCCTCTCCCCTTTCCTCCTCCCTGTCTTCCTCTTCCTTTGTGCGCAACTGCACACATGTCTTATAAACACCAGCCATTGGATGCTGATGGTCTAAACCGGGACAGATTCATCTGAACTGGACTGTAGAGATCTTGTCTCCAAATAATACCACCTTCGCAAGTACCATTGTGGGGATGACTTGCACATGTCTCTAGGTGACAAACTCAGCCCACAGAAGTTAGGCCACAGCAGTTAGGCCAGTGCTCTTATTAACACTCCCACCCCTAGAGACACCAGGGTTAGGGTTAGGGTTAGGGTTAGGGTTAGGGTTAGGGTTAGGGTTAGGGTTACCCAAGGCTAATAGAAACCCTAGCCGGACCACATCCGGCTCTAAAAATCTTTTTAAAAAAAATGCAGCACCTCCTGTGCCCTAGGCTAGCTTTGAACTTCTTTCTGTTCTTCTTGCTTCTTCCTCCCTAGTGCTGGAATGACAGGCATGTATCACCACAACCAGTTTTATGTGGCATCAGAATTGGACACAGAACCTTGCACATGTTTGTCATGCAGTGTACACAGGTAAGGTACACCCCAGCCCTTGACCCCCTAACTCTAACCTACCCTTAGAACCAGCTACCAGCTCCAAATCACCTGTCAATAGCAAGGATGAGACAAGGAACCAGAGTCATCCTGAAGACTTACTTCCCACCCTCCGAGAGGCCATCACTGGCCGAGGGCCACCTGAGAATGGCTGGTGTAGCTACACTTGGGTGGAGGCCTTCTCTCAATGAAAAGTTTGTCGAAGATAGACCAGTAGCCAGATATGATACCATATATTTTAATGTCAGCTACTCCAGGCTGAAGTGAGGGTTGCAAGTTCAAGGCCCCACAGGAGTGAGTGTGCACTCAGAACTCCTTTTTCACACTGTCTCCAGAAAACCCAGTCCAAATGGTGAGGGGTGTAAAGATGAACTCAGCCAGGTCTGGAAACCCACACCTTTAACCCCAGCATTGTGGAGGCAGAGGCAGGCAGACCTCTGTGAGTTCAAGGCCAGCCTGGGCTACATAGTAGGCTTCAGGACAGCCAGGGCTATGTAGAGAGACCCTGGGTTCAGTGTCTCCTATCGCCACCCAGAGTCCCAAATATCACAGGGCAGAACATCCTGTTGTAATTACTTCATGTTTACAGATGTGCGCAACACCTGGGGCAAGGTCCCATGGTGCACAGACACCTGCTGCCTCCCTCCACCTACCAACCTCACCTCCCGGCAGCCTCAGCTTATTCTGAAAGACAAGGTGCACTCTTTAGAGACAGACTCACAGCTGACCTCAGGTGAAACAAATCCATCTGCTCATCTTCAGGGATTACCCCACCCCAGCAGCTCCATTGAGGGGAAGTACACTAAAGGGTGTACTTTGTACATCATTGACAATGACCTTGACGTCATGGCATGTGTGTCCTGAAGCATGAGTTACTGGGGCAGCTGTGGGCATGCTTCTGTGCTCTGCATGATACTGCCTCTGACGAGCTGAGGAACTGCTTTCTAGGACCAGCCACCTCTGCTTACCCAAGCAAAACCTTCTACCAGCAATAGAAGAGCTAGCAGATTCTCTGAGCCTGCTAGGTCAGCTTGATCCTGCTATCCAAGAAAGGGACTTAACCCTGTGTTGTCACCTCACTGGCAGGCTACCCCTAACAGAGGCCTCCTGAGCTCCTTCTGCTTGGAGGTCTTCCCTCTGGTACCCTGCCTCACCACACTGCTACTTCCTTGTGATGCTGGGCTTGGAGCTTCATATGATACCCCAGTAGGACAAGGCCATTGTCCCTGAAGCAGTATTGCAATCCTGATTGCCATGGGATACAACTGGGTACTCTGTGGGTGGGGTGTATGGGGTAGAGTCATGGCAAGGCCTACTGTGATTATACCGTGAGCAGGCCCGTGTCTATTAGGAGGGTGCTTCCTGGCACCAGCACAGGCTCTGTGTCCCTGTGTGAGTGCTGGCCATCTGTGGATGGGTGGCTGACTCAGCTGGCGGCTACCAGCCCCTCCCCTAATTCCTGGGTGGTGTTACTTAACACCTAGAGTGAAGGCTCTTCCCTGGGCACAGGCTTCTTACCTCTGCTCCCTCTACACTGAGAGAAAAGAGTTTTCAACTAACATCGGTGCAAAAGGAAATCATCCAACTTTCCCCTTAAGACATGTTCCCAGTTCTTCACACTGAGCTTGGTGTGAATCATTGCAGCCAGCAAAACAGACTATATTTGTGCCATCAGTCCCCACAGAGCAAGGTGGAGTTCACGGCTTCTGGAAATTTCTGATATTGTTGGTAACCATTCTCCTCATTAGTGGCCACAGATTGTGTGTGTGTGTGATAAGGAAGCATCGAGCCAAGGCAAATCTGTCACTCAGTGTTGACTGCCACTGGTGAGTGACTCCATTCCTGTTTGATCTTTCAATTCAAAGAAGAGACTTATTTTTTTTTTAAGTTGGACTTTCAATACTGTCTCATATCTACCATTTGGACTCTTCTAAAATTCAAAGAACTGACTCCAGTTAAGTACACACACATTCCTTTAGCAACACTGTGTCTTAATTGACTATTGAATCAGCGTTTGGGAATTTTATAAACAGCTATAATCTACTGCTATTCATATCGAATTTGAAACTTTTTGATTACTAGTATGTGTCCTTGAAAGCGGTAACAAAAGTTTCTATTTTGGAGCAGCTCCTGTTTGGTCTGTTTGTTGTTATGATGACAACAATTTGCTCGTTACAGCTTTGTTTAATGATCTGCGATTTGAGCTGCACCCTAATTAACTCCAACTTGTTCTAAACTGGCTGTGATCAACAGAACCAGGACTGAAGAGGGGAGATGCTAGAGGCTGCCAGAGGTGAGGTGCACACAGGAGTCTCCACAGGACCCAGCCCTATGCTAATGATACACAACGGCTTTTAAACTACAGAGATGAGATCCAGCCCAACGTGCCAGCAGCCTCTGGGTCTACAACAGCTGCCTATCACTGTGTGAAATCAGCTCAGCCTTGACTCTGTCTTGGATTCATGTTCTCCTAGGTGTATAGCACTTAAAGCTAAGTGTTTATCAATATAGCTAAAAATTGAGGGGCAAGGAGTAAGAGCATATAAAAGAGGAGAAAGTAAGTCTCCCTCTAGCTGTACCCTTTCCTGGTTCCACATTATCCACCACACATTGAGCCTATGCCTAGAAGGCAGTGTGGAGCACGCCCAGTGGAGCAGCCTTCTCCCCAAAACCACATGACTTCTGCAGTTATACAGAGAGGAGCTGGAGAGCCTACTGCTACCATCCTGTGTGCACAACCTCCAGTTCTAACAATAAGCTTCCTGTAATACTTGGCTAGCAAGGCTCGTATCAATCTTACATCAACTGGCCTCCATCAAAACTGAAGCCAGAGGGCAAGCCAGATGGCTCAGTCTATTAACATACTGATGTCAAGCGTCACAACCTGAGTTTGTTCTGTGGGACTGACTTGGTGGAAAAGACCCAGCTCCCAGTTGTCCTCTGATCTCTATGTGCCCACTGTGTATACCCACCCACAACATACACACCCATACACATGCACACACACACACACACACACACAAATAGTCTAAGATTTTTATTTTAATAGAAACCTAAGGCTGCATGTGGTGGGACATGCCTTTAATCGTAGCATTATGGAAATAGATGCAGGCAGATCAATGAGTTTGAAGCTAGCCTGGTCTGCGTAGAAAGTTATAGGTTGGCCAGGATTTCATAGTGAAACCCCATATCAAAAAAACAAATTTTAATGGAATTTAATTTAAAAAATAGAGCCTGAAGTTACTCATGTTCCACACACACATAAGCTCAGTGCTGGAAAAGCCATAGAATACAGGACGGAAATTTCAAGGCCAGCCTGAGCCACATACAGAAACTGATGCAAAAACAAAAGCAGAATCTGCAGCTGTTCTGATGTCCTGTGCTGCTGCTGTCTCTGAAATGCATTCTGTGGGGACGAAGGGAGTAACTATGAGTCTATTTCATATCTCCAGACTTCTTAGAGCTTCTTAGAGCACATTGCATGGGGGGCAACCACTTTGTTTGTTTTGTTTTGTTTTGTTTTTTTACAGATATGACTAGAGTTGAGATATTCTGATGTTCTCATTTTATTCTACAGATCAAGTTTTTTTCAGATTTGCATGACAATTTATAGGAAGGTGGGGATACAAGGAAGCACTCACTTGTGTCACACTGGATAAATCAGGAAAGTAGACAACTACAACTAGAAGAATGGAATGTTAGTGTGAGCATGACTCTGAACCATCAGGGGAGTTCCCACCAAGCATTTCCTAAACCACACTGACATAGGTTTTGTGGCATGGGAAGAGAAATGTCACCTCTATCCCTGGAGCCAGAGACCATGTCCAGCAGCTCTGCACACACTGGTCAGCATCCTGTCAGTTCCTCGGGAGGGTGCAGAGGTCAGAAGGTGACATGATTATTATAGCTAGAAAGGGCTGTAAATAATAACCAGGAAAACACAAATCACTGTTATGAGTGTGGGAGAAGCGAATGACCCATCATTCACCACTGCCTTTGGCGTCCTCTGATGTATATACCCGTGTCATGATACTGAGTAGTGACTGCTGGATGCAAAGCTCCCACTCCTCAGTAAAACTACCAAGGGGACAGGATAAGGGCTGTCATCCTCTCGACCTGCACCTCCATGCTAACCTCGATTAATTTGAGCATAGTTAAATTAAGACTCACCAATTTACTTCTGTATGCATATGTGCAAACCTTCACGTGTGTGCACACAAATATTCATATGTGAGAAAACAAATGGGTGTGTGCTACTGTGTGATCATACATGCAGGTGCATATGAACACATACATTGTGTGCACATGTATGTGTGTGTATGCAAGTACTCATGTGCACAGGTATGAGCACGTGTGTATACATGCATGATTGTGTGAGCATGTGTGTGAAGTGTATGTGCAAATGTATGTTTCTGTATGTGAGCATGCACATGTGAGCACGGGTGTTAGTGTGTGCAGACTTGTGTGAGTGCATCCTCAGAAGCATGCAGTGACCTGTGCAGTTGTTTTCTTTTGTGGAGGCTCCCTCTTGTGACCACTGAAAAGGTTGCAGCATGAAACTGCTCTGGAGAGAGATTTTGGTTTTCTTTGTGATGCACTTAGAATCTCAGTGTAGAATAAATATTGTCACTAAGCTACATAGACAAATGTGGGATTTCTCATAAAACGTTTCATCTGTGTCTGGATAGTTGATTTGGAGGTTAGGAGCACTTACCGTTCTATCAGAGGAATGGATTCAGATACCAGCACCCATCTCAGGCAGCTCTCATCACTAGCATCTCCAGCTCCAGGCCTGATGCTCCCCTTCTGACTCCTGTGGGCACCTGCGCTCGCGTGCATGCACACACACACACACACACACACACACACACACACACATTTTAAAAATCAATAAAGCAAGTTTGAGGCCAGTCTAGGCAACACAAACCTCACTTCAAAAAGTAAAGTATCCATTTTTGGGGCTGGTGCTGGTGAGATGCCTCAGCAGGTGAAAAGCCTTCCTTGCCACACAAGCCTGCCAGCATGGATTTGATCCCCAGAATTCACATGAATATGGAGGGCAGCTCAGACTGGTCTCAGGATCTCCATAGCGTCTTCTAGCTCAGAATCCCGAGGCACATCTACGCCTGGCTCCTCAGATTAGAATTTAGAAAGCACATTAAGACATTTAGCTTCTCCAACCTGATTTCATGGTGCATGCCTTTATCCCAGCACTCAGGAAGCAGAGGTGGGCCTATCTTTCCCATCTATATATACTACATATGGAGATTCAGGCCAGACAGAGATACACAGTGAGACTTTGTCTCAGAAAGAAAAATGAAAAGGAGGAGGAGAAAGAGGAGAGGAGAAGGAGGAAGAGAAAAAGGAGGAGGAGAAGGAGGAGGAGGAGGAGGAAGAGAAAAAGGAGGAGGAGGAGGAGGAGGAAGAGAAAAAGGAGGAGGAGGAAGAGACTCTTTGCTCTTCACACATCAGTTCCCCAAGAGTAACACATCTCATAATGTGTTTGTAAGCTGTAATTTCATGTTTAAATGTAGATGAAGTAGTTTATCTTTAAAATGTCCAATTATAGATGCCACTGAAAAAAAAACGGGATGGCTGTGATGTTCTTACGGCATTCTAAGTCTTTGAATAATGAAAGTACTACATCTAATGTAGAGCACTTGGCTTTGAAATCTTTCTTGGGATCCGGCTAGAGCCGGTCATGGGCTTTCAGCTGGACACACTCTTCCCTTCATTAAGTTGTTCTTTAATGGTGGGACATTTTTATAAGAGAAATCAGATTTGGGGGTTGTTTGGCAATGGTAGCAGATAGTCACTTGGATTTTGTCAGAGAATTTCTTAACTCTTTTTTTGGAGAATTATTTTAAATTTTATACTATATTTATATAAATACAATGCTTTGTGCATATTAATATTATACACAGATGACATATGTACGTGTGTTTTCCTCTAGGAGCTTACAGAGTACTTTCATGTATACTTGTTACAACATGAATAGAAACACAGTTTCAGGACTAACAATCATAGAAGACAGAAGGCCAAATATGAAGAAGTGTCAAAGAAAATCTAAGCTACAACTTGCGGAGGAACATTTTCTTTCCCAAAATGCAGTCTATTCCTCCCTAGCTGTTTTGTGCCTCTAGGTTTCTTATTTAGTCATCAGCCTGACCAAATTTTTTTTTGCATATTGGCAGTATTCTTTTTTTTAATTTAGTAATTTTTTCATTTTTTATTCGATATATTCTTTATTTACATTTCAACTGATTTTCCCTTTCCTGGATCCCCCTCCCCGAAAGTCCCATAAGCCCTCTTTCCTCCCTGTTCCGCAATCCAACCCTTCCCACTTCCCTGTTCTGGTATTCCCCTACACTGCTACACTGAGCTTTTCCAGGACCGGGGGGGGGGGGGCACTCCTTTCTTCTTCTTGGACACCATTTGCTATGTGCATTGTGTCTTGGGTATTCCAAGCTTCTAGGCTAATATCCATTTATCAGTGAGTGCATACCATGGAGAATTTCTTAACTCTTGATTCCTTAGGAGCACTGGCAAACTGGGAAGTTGGCTCAGTGGGCAAAGTCCCTGCTGTGCAAGCTGAGGACCTGAGTTTACAACCCTGAGGACAAGTAAAAGCAAAAACTCAGACGTGGTACCAGGTGCCTGTAATCCTAGCACTAAGGGACAAGGGCAGATCCAGGGGCCTTGCTGATTAGTCAGTTTCTCTAAAGTTTCACCCAAAGTTTAGTGAGAGACTGTCTCAAAAAAGAAGATGGAGATGGGCAAGGGAGGGAGATACCCAATGTCAACCTCTGCCTCTGCTGAGGAGAGCACAGATGCACATTATACACACAGGTGTACACACATATGCACACACAGGTGTACACACACAGATGTATGCATGGGTGCCCACACAGGTATACACATATGCACACACAGATGCACATACATATGCACACATAGGTATACACACAGGTGGACACACATATGCACACAGCTGTACACAAATATGTACACACAGGTGCACATACAGGTATATACACATATACACATCGATTACACACAGGTGTACACACAGGTGCATATACAGGTGTACACACATGTGGGCAAGCACACACACAGGAAGAACATTATACATATTGGATTTGTTGCTGTCTCATTTATCTTATATTGTTCATTTCATTTACTGTGTCAGCTAAATTGTTACAGAGTAAAAACAAAGTTTCCTTGGAAGTCTTACATCTAAAACCTATATCTATATTATCAAGATTTGGATGTGTATTTTATATTGCTTCTTTAACTCAATATTGCTCTTGAATAACTTGTTTTGTAGTGTGCTTTTGTATTTCATACAGTATCCCTGGTAACTGAATTTTAAAAGCTTTCTTGTTGTATGCGAAATTACCTAGAATAGACCCTCCATTATGCAGTGTTTTAGGGACCAACAGTCAACTGGTCTGAACATATTTTCAGAAAATATGTAAACAATTTTCATCTTTATTATTTTTTATCATTTAAAATATTATTTGCATGGGTGTTTTGCCTACATGTATGTCAGCACCACATATGTAAGCTTAGTGCTCTCAGAGGCCAGAAGAGAATGTTAGATCCCCTTGAACTGTAGTTACAGAGAGTTGTGAGCTGCCACATGGGTTCTGGGAATCAAGACTGGGTCCTCAGGAGGAGCAGCCTGGCTTTAACTGCTGAGCCATCTCTCTAGCCGTTATTTATTTTTTGAGAGAAGGTGCATGCTCACACTATTGCTACAGCATGTTATTGTTAGTTATTATTATTAACCTCCTCTGAGCCTAGTGTATGAATTGACCTTCATCCATGATGTGTACATCAATTAAACCAGCATATGGGATTCAATCTTTCCTAGTCTCAGCATCCACTGAGGGCTTTGGTGCATCTGTGCCTGGAGTAAGGGGCAGGGGCTGCTCTAATTCATCCTCACAGATACTCTTTTTATTTTTCAGTTCTGGGTTTTGTCTCCTAAACAAACACACTCTTATTTGGAGTTGATGTTTGTATTCTGTATAAATCTGCTTCTATCATCAATATGGCTTCTGCCAAATGAACACACCAGAGCTTCTAAGAACTGTAAGGTTGTAGGCAGCTCACTGATGGCCAGCTGTTGCTTGACCAGAAATCAGAGAACTCCCACCATGTGCTCAACAGAAACAACATGATCTGTACATTTTATTTACAAGTGTTTTCACTCTCCAGCATTGAGACTGTGTGTGTGTATGTGTGTGTGTGTGTGTGTGTTGTTGTTGTTGTTGTTGTTGTTGTTGTTAGGAATTCAATCCAGCAATGGCTTTGCACATGCCGGGCAAGCACAGCACCCTTGAGTTACATATTTTGAAGTAAAGTTTTTCACTGAATGTATGCTCCCACCATGGTGCACATCATGACCTCTCTGCTAGCCTCTTAACCATCCCTATGCCTTGGTTTTTAGTTCATACGTGAAGAGTTATAATTCAGACAAATTGGTATCTTAGTCAGGATTTCTATTTCTACACAAACATCATGACCACGAAGCTAGTTGGGGAGGAAAGAGTTTATTCACCTCATACTTTTCACATTGCTGTTGATCACCAAAGGAAGTCAGGACTGGAACTCAAGCAGGTCAGGAAGCAGGAGCTGATGCAGAGGCCATGGAGGGATGTTACTTACTGGCTTGCTTCCCTTGGCTTGCTCAGCCTGCTTTCTTATAGAACCTAAGACCACCAGCCCAGGAATGGCATCACCCACAATGGGCCCTCCCACTCTTGATCACTAATTGAGAAAATGCCTTACATCTGCATCTCATGGAGGCCTTTCCTTACCTGAAACTCCTTTCTCTGTGATAACTCCAATTTGTGTCAAGTTGACACACAAAACCAGCCAGCACAACTGGATTGTGTGGGGGGTTCCATACAATAACAAGAATCTAGTGAGGTTGTTTTCTCATTTCTGGGAAGATGAGTACCTATGACTGTCTTCCTTTCTTCTGTATATATCTCAGTCTGTCTCCTGTATGACTCTCAGTCCGTCTCCTATGTCACTGTAAGGTTAGTAAACTTGACAAAAGCTAGAGTCACTAGAGAGAAGGGAGCCTCAATTGAGAAAATGTCTTCATCAGATTTGGCTGTAAGGCATTCTCTTAGTGATCAATTAGGGAGGGCCCAGCCCATTGTAGATGATGCTACCTCTGGGCTGGTGGTCTAAAGATCTACAAGAAAGCAGGCTCATCCAGGCAGTAGTAATGCATGCTTTTAATCCCAGCACTTGGGAGACAGAAATAGACAGATCTATGAGTTTGAGGGCAGCCTAGTCTACAGAGCTAGGACCAGGATACCCAAGACTACACAAAGAAACCTGCCAAAGAAAGAAAGAAAGTAAGAAAGGAAGGAAGGAAGAAAGATCAAAGCAGGCCGAGCAAGCCATGAGGAGCGAGCCAACAAACATCACCCCTCCATGGCCTCTACAGCAATTCCTGCCTCCAGGTTCTTGTCCTGCCTTGAGGTCCTGACCTCTATACTTTTGATGATGAACCTCTCTACTGTTATGTGGAAATATGAGTGAAATAAATCCTTTCCTCCCCAAGTTGTTTTTGGTTGCAGTGTTTCATCACAGTAATAGTAACCCTGATTAAGACAAGTTAGTACCATAGTAGTGGCATATTGTGACAGACCTGACTGTGTTCTTTTGGGGAAGATTGTGGAAAGGCCTTGGAACTTTGAGCTAGAAAAGTCATTGAACATTAAGAGTTCAGTGAGCAGTCGTGTAGGAGCTTGGAAGATAGGAATGGTGAGAGCAGTGCAGACTATGGAGGCCTGGCTTGTGATGTTTCGGAAGGAAGTAAAGATGCCACAAGGTTTTTCACATGAAAAATATATAGTTCTTGTTAACTGGGGCTGAAAAGCCAGCTGTGGTTAACAAGATACCAGAACTACTAAAGTGAAGGCTTTGCTTTGCTGGGATACTTGGATCTGAGAAATTATTGGCAATTAAGAAGAGACCAGCATTCTTGAGGTGAAATCTTCTGGGAAGTGTTTCTTGAGAGTCAGTACACAGAAGCTGTGTTTTGGACATGGCAAAGGTTGTATTTCGTGTTGGCAGCTGAACTTGTTAGTTAGTATAAGAGTCACCCAGGTGGTACTGGTTTTGAAGGTGTTAGGATCTTGCAGAGCTGCTGAGTCTTGGCACTGTGTGGCAGGGCTACAGTCCCTGAAGAGAACCCAGGAGAGGTTATTAGTGAAAAAGTCAAATTGCAGCAAAGACCTAGCAGTTTGGGGGATGCCAGTACCATGGGATGATCACCGAGAACCGCAGCGGCACAGAATGGAACAGACTGGAGCTTAGAGGAGAAGCTGTGTGTGCTGCAGAGGGCGGAGCTGGAGAAGTGACCCAAGCTCCTTGGAGCAGCTGGAAGATGGTGACTAGATCCCAGATAATTGGCTATTGAGTTCTATTTATACTGTCAGAGATAGGTTTTACCTTGATCTGATTGTAATTGAGCTTTATCACTCTTGAAGAAAGTAATTAACATAATTTTCATCTTTACAGGAGCCCACAGTTGAACTACATTGAACTTTTAAAGAGATTTTAGAGTTTTGAAGAGATTGTATATTTTAAAGAGATTAAATTTTAATGTGTTTGAATTTGTAAGGACTGTAGGAATTTTAAAGTTACTTATGTTTTATATTGTGATATGAATGTGCCATCTTGGGGAAAAAATGAGAAAGGAAAGTTTCTTACATGAAGTGATGTGTCCATGGATTGAGTTGACAAGAGGTCAAGTGTACCTGCTACATTTATGTCAACTTCACAAAAGCTAGAGTCTTCAGAGACGAGAGAGCCTTAGCTGAGAAAATGCCCCAGTCAGATTAAGACAGTGACTCTAACTTTCTCTCCTACGTGGTTCCAAGTCTCCTATATGGCTCTCAGTCCCTCTCCTATAGGGCTCTCTGACGTCTCCTATGTAGCTCTTGGTCTGTCTTCTATGCTTTTGTCTTTGGGAAGCTGCATGTTTTCAGAGAACTTCAGTTCTCTGCAGGAGCCTCTTGTATACACTGCAGTCAGCTGATCATTACGTGGACTGAAGCCCTTCTGTTCAGTTGTTTTACAGTGTAGTTTGTTCTGCTCTTGCATTCCTAGCTGTTTTCTCAGTGTGACCAACAGAGGCAGAGGATTCCCATGATGACATGCTCCAGCATATCAAAACTTTCAATTCTTTATTTTCTTCTGGCATGCCTTGTAGCTTTTCCAAAAATATGTCTAAACATCTAAATAGTTTATTTCCCTAATGTTTTTCTACATTCTATTTTCTATTTTCTACTTTTAGAAAAGATTTCTAGCCAGGCAAGGAAGATAGGGGCAGATGTATTTCTATAAGTTTGAGGCTAACCTCATCTATATAGGGAGTTTCAGGACAGTCAGGGCTGTGTAGAGAGACCCTGTCTCAACAAACAAACAATCAAACAAACAAACACAGGTTTATGAGCAATAGGGGAAAATAGGGAGATTGCTTAGTGTTCTGTCTTAGAATCTTTAACACTTTACCTTGAATTATGATGCTTAATTGACTAATTAGTGAATTCCCTGAGAGTTGGTGTTATGGTTTGAAGCTGCAGTGTGCCCTATGAGGGTGACATCGAGTTCTAGGTTCTTATATCCCCTGCTTGCTAACCCATCAAGCCGTGAGAAGCTACAGTAGCAAGTTCCTCTTGCAAAGACTGGCTGCTCTAACTGCCATGCCGTCCAGACCATGATGGGCTATGCTAACAGATGAGCCCAACTATTCCTCACTCTTTAAGCTGCTCGCTCATGCTGGGTAGCGCCACAGCTACTAGAAATGTAACTAACACACCCACATTGTTTCTGTGGCTATGGAGGTGTTTCTGGAAGGGATCTATGTGTGGATAGGGGGCTAAGTAAGGAAGAGCTACCCTCTCCACTCCTCCACCCTTACTACCATTATCACCACCCTCAGAACACTCACCACAGTCACCCCATGCCCACTACAGTCATCACCCTCACCACTGTCACCTGACCCTCACCAGTGGGCTCAGACACCAATCCAACCAACAGATACCTGACCTGGGCAGAACACAACAGAGGAGGAAAGGGAAACTGTCTCTTTACCTGAAGCTGTGGTGCCCATCTTCTCCCCTCACTCAGAGGGCAGAGCAGCAGCTTCCTAGGTCTGGCTTAAGCCAGCAGCCCACACAGTGCACTCCCATGCCCTCAGCTTCTCGGACCTTTAGGTTCAGGTAAATCACACCACAGGTTTCTGTGACAGGGTATAGGTACTGTGAGACCTCTTGGCCTCCACTTGAGTAAGACAGTCTCATAATAAGCTGTCTTATGGATCTACAGCTATTCTTGTCTCTTTCTCCTATTGGTCCATTCCTTGGACAAGCCCTGATGAACATTCTACATAAATTAACAGAAGTTAATATTTGTACTGATAAATTTTTTATAACAAAATTGCTTTAATGTATCCAATGGATTGTTATGTGATAATCTTCAGAAAACATCTTTGGAACACTTAATGCATTATTAATGAAGTTATTTTTATTCATTGGTGACTCATGTGGAAGCTGCTAGCTTGCACTTCACTTAACGTCAAATGATGAGCAGACACAACTTGGCAGGACAAGAAGGTCCTTGCTAAGAGAAGTTAATATACTCACCAATCCTGGCTACAGAAAGCATTTAAAAACCATGTCCAGTACAAACAGGAATGTTAAAACAGCAAAGTCCAGTCAGTCATTGACTGGTACATGCCTTTAACCCCAGCACTCAGGAGACAGAGTTCAAGGTTAGCCTGGTCTACAAAGAGAGGTGAGTTCCAGGACAGCCAGAGAGACTCAGAGAAACTGTGTCTCTAAAACAAACAAGAAGTGTTTATTGTAAATCAAAGCCCTTTAACAACAAAACTAACCATTTATAAGTGAACATTGTGAAACAAAGGTCAAAATACAACACTTTGTTTACCTCTGTCAGAATATAACAATGTTGCTAAAAAACGAGACACCTGTGGCTGGGGCTAAGCTGTAAAGTTATTATTACAATAACATATACTGTTGTAAACAACAACAACAACAACAAAACTTTAAAATAGCAAAGATGTTGCCCTTTGAAATGGCACCTTCCTGCAGGGCTCTGAGCAACTGTATTTGTCCTTAGTACTTTGTAGGGTACAAGTCCTTGGATGGTGTCTTCATTAGAGATGAGCGTCTTTTAGTAGATTTACCCTGGGGTCTAATAAAAGTTTCAATGAAGAAAGAGAAACATTGTAACATTATGGGAATTGGAGGTTATTGCTACTCCTTGTGATTTCTCTTATAAATATGCTCTGGAGATCAGTGCAGCTCTGGAGATCAAAGGCTTGCAAATATGTGGCAACAAGAAGTTACCTATCAGTGAAGTGAACATGTGTGGCAGGAAAGTCAAGCTGCAATCTCATTTATTTTTATGTAGCTTGGGACATGGCTCAGTGGGCAGAGTACTTGATACCCAGGCATAGATACCTGAGTTTAATCTCTAGCATGCAGATGAAAGCCAGGCACAGCCCTGGAATGCCTGTAGTCCAGCCCCAGGGAGGTGGCCAGCCAGTCTGGCCAGGTGATGTGCTCCAGGTTCAGTGGCAAGTTGGAGAACAATTAAGAAAAGCATCCCTTGTTGACCTCTGCATACATGTGTACACACATGTATATGTGTGTGCAAACACACACACACACAAGCATGACTATGAGGGAAACATTTCTTTAAGCTGATGGTATGAGATATCTGTGTGGTTTGAGGTCCCAGTGAGGACTCCGTGTCCAGTCCTGAATCCACATCGGCTCTGCTCTGTCAAGTGTCCTGAACCGGCTCCCCAGTGCTAGTCAATAGGCTAGGTCCCAGCCCACCCCAATGGCAGGCAATGTAATGACCATCTCTAGGTCCCAGGAAGAGGCCAAAAGGAAAGTTCCCAAACTACACACAGGGAAAGCTGGGCCAAGCCTTCTGCTTCTCTTGCTCATTAGCTCCTTTAGATATGAGGCAAAGGCAACTTCTTTCCCAGAGAAGGCACTTGTCCTTTGGGCCAGGTTCCCTGTGGTATGCAGAGTTACAATCAGAGCCCTTCCCCTCCTTTGTTTGATAGTCTGACCCACTTAGTTCGTGCAGAAAACCGGCTGTGGCTGCTATCCCAGAGCACTTCACCTAAGAGGGAGAAGCAACCCCTGGCAGCTTTATGGTGGCCCTTCCTCCAGACCCCATTCTTTATTGCAAAGACTCAAATTTCCCAAGCTCCACAATTGCTTAGCAGCCTTTCTGTCCTGTGACAGATCTTGACTAAAAACTGTTGTGAGCTGGGTGCTGCTTCTTAAATGGCATTTCACAGCCCCATTTGGAAATGTGTAGCTGTCAGAGTTCTGAGAAATACGGTAACAAAAACAGTTTTTCAATTTGTAACAATCAAATATTAACCAAAGCCAAATGCATACTGAGCCTGCTTGCCAGAGTTCTATTCACTGCATGACTTTACTGTTGCTTGGTCCCAGTCATACGATATGTACACATGAGGTCTGCGGTGCCACACTACACAACCAGAAATACCTCATCCCAGACTTATGTTACGAATGGCATGTTTTTATTATATATGCAACTTCTCTTTTCTTACAGAAACATACCGATTTAATTATAGAAATGTTTCATTATGTTCCTGCAGTCCCTCCTCAGCGTGCACGCATCATTTAACCTTCCTTTTGGATTGCATTGTGTCAGAATGTTTGATTTGGAAAATTTTTTCTAAGTTGATTTTCATAAAATACTGTTTAATAGTTTTGTTTTACGATTAGGACATAAGTCCTCACAATTTGACAACAGCCTGAAACACACCTATGTCATCCATAGTTGTGTGATATGTCACTTTCAGGATTTGATTATAAAATTAGAGTATTGAACAAGTCTTGACAATCCCCTGGAGTCCTGTAGTATCAAATATTTAACCTATATTTAACTCTTGGTATAGAAATAAACATGCACATTCAATTCATTTGTATACAAAATAATCTTAAGTAATGGCAAAATTATATGAATGCCAAGGAATTATTTTAAGATGAATTTCTTAGTGATTTATTGTCAGAACATATTTGATTTGTATACTTATGTTATATGCCTGTGTACCCAAGGAAAAATTTTCTCAGTTGATAGGAGAACAGATATGCTTGCTGCATTCACATCCCTCTTAATCTAAGAAATATACCTTAGAGTTTTCATATATTTCCTAGATTAAGAGGGATGTGAATGCAGCAAACAGAGCAGAATGCCATAACAGCATGAAGTCCTTAGGATACTCAGTCCTTGAGGCTGTGCCATGCTGAGGCTCGCCCATGTGGCTGCTATGGAAACCCGGGAACCGAATTCCATGGGCCCTAAAACCATTTGCCATTCCTCCTGCATGGCCCTGGGGTAATCTGCCCCTACAAGTTATTGATTAAAGAAGTCTCCAAGATGTCCAAAGTAACACAGGTTATTACCATTTTTCTTGGTAACCCACCATAGCTAGATGTTAAGACCTCATTGCAGAAAACACCACATATTTTAGTCACAGAGTTTAGAGAAATCAGCCTCAAACCAAGCAGGAAACGTCCTTCCTGCTTGCTAGTTTTCGTTATCCTGAAAGTTGTTATGGAGGCTTTGGGGGAAGAGAAATGTAAGTGGTTTCACTCTGCACTGGATTCTGAATTGTACAATACCTACTAATCTGCAGTGCAATACATGTCTGTGTGGCATGGTTCCTGTGAAGCAAACAACTGCTTTCCAGTTGGATCTGGAGCCTGCTTTATAGAAGGGAACTCATGCCTGGTACAGTTAACTTAGTCAGATACCAGGGCACATCATGTCCATCTGCCCTCGAAACACAAATGTGTATAGTCACAGATCTAGACTGCTTTCAAACTTGGCCAAAGAAGGTTCATTTTGCAGTGGGCAGAGGTTAATACTGACAGTCACCCGTTAGTTTAGAAAATGAATGACTCGGGGAACTTAACCATAATGTGTCACCTTTACCAATAGTACCTCCTGCTTCCCAAGACTCAGGGACCTTCCCAGAAGAGGAGGCAGAAAGAATGTGAGAGCCAGAGGATGAAGAGGAGGGCTCTGAAGTGCTGTCTTCTAAACATTGCATGGCTGTTGTGTTCACAAACTCAAAGTGGCTATGGTAACCTGCTCACAACCTGTAGGACTCAAACATGGATGGGTAGGGCTCATGAGGAACCACCAAAGGCTGAGGAGCTATCATCAGTACATGGATGCTGGGCATGAGACAATTGTTCTTCTCTGAAGGTATAGTCACTATAGGTTGCCCATGCTTTAGTAGATGAGCCCATACCTATGCACATGTAGACATCACAGCTGTGCCCAGGAGGATATATGTGTGTGTGTTATGTGTATATATAATATACATTTATATATGTATACATATACAGACATGTATATATATGGACATGAATGGGGAAGGGAACATGGCAGGATGCAGGTATAGTTGGAGGAAGATGTATGGCTATGATTATAGTACATTCTATACACATATATAAAATTATCAAAGAATAAATAAATCTATAACCAAAAATTAAAAAAGATTTTCAGGTGAAAGGGGTTACAAATGGAGAAAAATTAAATGGCCCTGGGCTAGTAGAAGGTGATTTCTACAGTCCATTTGCCTAGCAGTCATTCACTAATTTGGTTTCCTCTTGTCCCCAGTTTCTGTCTTAGATACTTTTCTATTGCTGTGATAAAGCACCATGGCCAAGGCAGCTTCTAAAAGAAAGCATTTGACTTGACATGTGGTTTCAGAGGGCTAGAGTCCATGAGTCCATGCTGGTGGACAAAAGGAACAGCCAAGAGCTCTTAATTTTCAAGAATCTTAATTGTCAAGCTAGAGGCTGAGAGAGAAAGAGAGGCACACCAAGACTTCCTTTAAAAACCTCAAAGCCCAACCCGAGTGACATCTCCTCCAATAAGGCCACACCTCATAATCCTTCTCAAGCAATTCCACCAACAGCAGGGCAGATGTTCGAATACATGATCCTATGATGCCATTCTCATTCAAACTCCACACTCGGGCACCACGGCTTCTCTGCCCGGCCGCTTAGTAGCTCCCTTCCAGCATGGCTGGCCCAGCTCCTCGCTGGCCTACTCAGCATGCAGCCATTCTCTGACCCTCCAGGTGTTTGTAAGTGTTCTCTGTCTAGGTCTTATTAGAAATTACTGTCCTGCTTAAAATTCAACAGAAGCCCAGATATTGTCTTTCCGCTCCCCTAGCCCTCTCATACTTCAGTCTGCCCTCCATTATACCCCACTCAGCAGACTCAGGTCTCGGGGTGGCCCAGACAGATTGACTCCCAGTGTTTTCAGGGAGTACATGGCGTGGTAACATCTCTCTCTAGATATCTTTCCTCATGGGGTGATTTGTGTCCCCCTGCACTGTAAGCTAAAGCATCGTCAGTACCTCAGAAGGCAACTATTTTGGGAGGGGAAGTTGCAATGAGGTCAGAAGCATGGGCCCTGGTGCAATATGACTTGTCCTTGGAAGAGGAGGAAGTTTGGGCACAGACATGGGGAGAGGATGCCAGGCAGACATGAAGATGAAAGAACACCATCAACTCTGGATTTCCCAGGCTGTATAAAAACACGCACTGCTTCCTCCACCTAGTCCAGGGTGTATGGTATGGGCAGCCCTACAAATGTGTCTCCATCATTTATGTTAATTTTGTTCTGGCCTATGCAGCCAGCAGTCACTAGTAAAAAGAGGCATTGATTTGACATAAAGAAATTACAATTCACAGGGAAATGGATGGATCTAGAAAATAGCATCCTGAGTGAGGTAACTCAGTTACAAAAGAATACACATGGTATGTACTCACTGATAAGTGGATTTTAGTCAAAGAGTGTGGAATGTCCACACTACACCTCACATAACATGTGAAGCTCAAGAGGAAGGAAGAACAAAGAGTGGATGCTTCAGTCCTACTTAGAAGGAGGGACAAAATAATCAAGGGAAGTAGAGGGTGGGGGGGACTTGGGAGGAAGAGAAGAGGGGAAGGGGGAAAGGAAAGAATCAGGTATGGGAGGAGATGGAGGATGGTCAGGAAATTGAACAGAGGTGTGTAGCAATGGGGGATGGGGAACTGGGGGTAGCAACCAGAAAGTCCCAGATGCCAGGAAAGCAAGAGCCTCCCAGGACCCCGTGGGGATGACATTAGCTGAAATACCCCACAAAAGAGAGGTAGAACCTCCCATATCCTAACCATTTTCAGAGGTTAGGCATGGCCCCCTAGTTGAGGGAAGGCCCACCCACCCATCTCCAAAATTTTAACCCAGAATTGCTCCTGTCTAAAGGAAATACAGGGACAAAAAGTAGAACACAGAGTGAAGGAAAAGTCATCTAGGGTCTTCCCTACCTGGGGATCCATCCCACATGCAGACACCAAACCCAGATACTATTGCTGATGCCAAGAAGTGCTTGCTGAGAGGAGCCTGATATTGCTGTCTCCTGAGAGACTCTGCCAGAGCCGGGCCAGTACAGATGCTGATGTAACAGACAAACGTTGGACTAAGTGTGGGGACCCCAGTGGGGAAGTTAGGGCAAGGACTGTAGGAGCTGAAGGGGTTTGCAGCCTCACAGGAAGAACAACAATATCAACCAACCAGACCCTGCAAAAACTCCTAGGGACTAAACCACCAACCAAAGAGTACACAGGGGGTACCCATGGCTCCAGCTGGATATGTAGCAGAGGATTGCCTTATGTGGCATCACTGGGAGGGGAGCGCCTTGGTCCAGTGGAGGCCTGATGACCCAGGATAGGGAAATGCTAGCCTGTTGAGGCGGGAGTGGGTGGGTGGGCATGTGGGGGAGCACCCTTATAGAGGCAAGGAGAAGGAAGAGAGGATAGGAGAATGGTGGAGGGAAAACTTGAAAGGGGCGGAGAACATTTGAAATGTAAGTAAATAGAATAACCAATAAAAAATGGGGAAAAAACAGTATCTTCCTTGGAACATCCAGGGGGCTAGCATAGGACATTTGCCCCAGGAACTACAAAGCAAGCTGAAATAGGAAAGACTGGCTAGGAAGGATGACACCTGGCACCCGGGCTCTAAAGAGCAGAGGCACAGGGTGCTGCTGCTCAGTTCAGAGCATGCTTGGGTGGAGATAGGGAGGGGCAGGGCAGGGCAGGCTCCGCCCTGGGTTTCCCAGCACTGCCCCTCTCTAGAAAAGAACATCTGGCTAGGGCTAGCCTAGGGATGCAGATCACTCCGGGAAGACTTGGGCAGGATGCGGTGGTGGCCCAATAAGCATGTGATGTCCGCTGATGCTTTACTGGGCTGCCGTGGAAATGCCCAAGAATTGCCCACAGACAGGCTCTCCAGGTTTGCGGGCTGAGCTGTCTCTCATGCTGAATCTACTGATGCAAATCCAGCTTCTTGCTGTTCCTTCAGTAAACACTGCCGTGGGAAGGCAGTAGCAGGCTGAGAGTTCCCAAACTGTAAACAACGCCAATTCTCTGTTTTATATATTTAACTTTGATATCTCTTAATGTAACTGAATGACTGGACCCAGGACTAGCCCATCTGGGGCAGGAACTTAGGTAACAGTAGGGACAACACAACCACAGGGTGTCCCGATTCACTGACCCTGAACAGGAGGAAGAAATGGAAGTGGGGTCTGCAGCTTGCAGTTTGGGGACTTTTTTTTTTCTCTCTGTGCACACATGGATAGCCCTTTGCAGTTTGTGATAAAATGGGAAGAAAATAAGTGTTTTCAAAACTGTAAGCCCAAAGTCTGTTTTCTGGATGTCTTTTCAGTGGCAGGCATGTCAGCCCTGTCGTGTGTGTGTGTGTGTGTGTGTGTGTGTGTGTGTGTGTGTGTGTGTGTTTGGGTTCTCATGAGACAATCGGGGGACTACACTTGGAGTCCAACTTGGGGAATCTCTACTTAATCAATTTGGGGTTCCCTTTGAACTATCTGAAAAGAAAGTTTAGGTTATCTAATTTAAGCCCTGTGCTGTTTTCACCAATTCAAGACATCCATGAGAGATCACCGTGGTTGGCATGAGAAGAAGTCCGAGGATTCTACTTTGCAGATCTGTAGAGAAATGAGCCCTGCAGCATGCTGTGTCTGAGAGAACCCCAAGTGATGCGGCTGTGCTGTAGACGCTTCTGGTTGCAACAGGTATAGATGTTTTTTTGACTTTTTTAATTTAGGCTTCCCCCACTTAGGCTGAACTCAGGATGGATTCACCTTTTTTATGTCTCTACATGCAGATTTATTTATTTATAATTATGAGATGTAGTTAGCATGACATGTGATTTAATATATGTGTTTGTTTTTGTTTTGAGTGGTTGGAAGTTTTGGCTTCCTGCCTTGTTTTTCTTCTTTGCCTTGATAACCTGCTATTCAGCCACTGACTGCTACTCAGTCAGTCCTAGATGGAATGAAAATATCCAAGAATTAACTCAACCTGTTTGGAACTGGAAAAAAAGAGGATAAAAGTTATAAGAGCTTGTTTTGCTTGTTTGTTTTATTTTTACGCCAAGTAACTTCTACACAATTTTTTTTAAAAATTTGGTTAAGTATTAAAATTCACTCATAAATCAAAGTGGTGGCAACTTGTTTCCCTCTGTCACAGATATAATTTGGATGTAGCAATTTGCATATAAACTGGTAAATTTATTACTACATTGCTTTGTCTCATGACAAAATTTAAACTTGGGAAGGTCTCTGACAGCTGTGTGGTGGTGGTACATGCCTTTAATCCCAGCATTCAGGAGGTAGAGGCAGGTGGATCTCTGTGAGTTCAGGGCCAGCCTTGTCTACAGAGTTCCAGGACAGCCAGGGCTACACAGAGAAGCCCTGTCTCAAAAAACAAAACAAAACAACAAAACAAAATCTCCCACAATTTAAATACATTGGTAAATAAGATGGAGATATCTCAACACCTGTCAAAAGTAAACGAGATAAATATAAAATATGATATTCATATATAAACAGAAGTAAAACCTCCAAATTATATATATATATATATATATACATATATATATATATATAAGCATTTTGTGACATAATATGAAGAAATGATTCTGATGTTTGTGACAGTTTGTGACAGTTTGTGAACAACCATTCCATATTCCAGAAGGATAATGTTTCTGTAGAAATAAAGTCTTTATTTAGAGATCACTTTTCATCTGATACAAGCTAAAGCAATTCAGTCTAAGAATAATTGAGTCCTGTTTGTTTGCCATTGTTAGCTACCCTAACTTTAATAATTATACAAGGGCAGCACATTTCCACTTAAGTTGTAAAATAGCTATCGGTTATTTTAGGTAGCAATTGGTTTTAGAAAAATGTCTTCCTATTTTCAAGTAAAGGCCCATTAGCAAAGACTATTTTAAACTATTCTAAGTAGAGTTAATAACTGAACTTGGCTAGCCGGTTAATGAAGTGGGTTCGTTTGTATGCCCTGATGGTGGTAGTCAATAGAGCCTAAAGAGACTTGCCCCAAGGGGCTCACTTCTTGGCAGCAGGCTGGTAGCTGTTGTTTTCCTCAGTAGTCCTTGATTAGATTAGATTCTTAAAGCCATAGTCTCTAAAGTGATTATCTTAATAATGCACAGAAATCTTGAAAATCTCAAAAAGGAAAACCTTGAGCTTTTCACACCCCACAGATGTTACGTTTTGAATGAATGTGCTATGTTTGCATCCATAATGGCATGCACAATTGTCTGCAGCACAACTGTAAATATAAGTAAATATTAACCAGTTGATAAATATTTGGAAGTCTACAAGTAAAACTATATGCTAATGTAAGCATAGAGTAAATTATAAAAGCTTGTACTTGTATGAACATGTGTGTATGGATGTGTGGTGTGTGTATGTGTGCATGCAGATGCCTGGAGCATCCAGAAGAGGGCGTTGGACTTCTTGGAGCTGAAGCTGCAGGCAGTTGTGAGCTGCCCAACGTGGGTGCTAGAAATCAAACTCAGACCCCTTGCAAGAGCCGTATGTGCTCAACCTCTGAGCCATCCCTTCAGCCCATTATCAGAATTCTCAAACTCAAGACATATAGTTTTGTTTGGCCTCCCTTTCTTTATCTTTTATCAAAGATAAAATGAAAAGATTTATGGTGGCAAGTTTATAACAACTTGACACAAGGTAGAGTCATCAGGGAAGAGGGAACCTTTGTTAAAAAAAGACTCTCACCAGACTGGCCTGTACGCTTTCTAAATTAGTGTTTGGTATAAAACGGCCCAGCCCACTGTAGGTGGCACCATCCCTGTCTGGTGGTCCTGGTTACATAAGAAAGCAGGCTGAGCAAGCCATGGGGAGCAAGTCAGTAAGCAGCACTCCTCCATGGCCTCTGCATCAGCTCCTGCTTCCAGGATCCTGGTCTGCTTCCCTGAATGATAGATTACAAACTAAAAGATGAAATAAACTTTCTTCCCCAGTTGCTTTTGGCTATGGTCTTTTTATCACTGAAATATAAACATTAAGTAAGACGAGCTGTATATGTAATTGGTCAGAAAGTTATTTTTATGGTATTTCAGGTAAAAATTTTATAAGAATCAACTTGTTTGTTTTTATTACAACAAGCTTTCCTTAAAATGCTGGTCTGCTCACAGTTTCCAAAAAACAACTTTTTATAGACCAAGATATTTTACTGGTAGGTTTTTATGAAGTTTGTCTGTTTGTTTTGCCTTAGGGGATTAAGTCTGAATAGGCTTGATGTTTATTTAAGTGTATATTTGCTTTAAGATCTTTACAGTGGAAAAAAAAAAAAAAACACCTAAGATCTTTCCAGTGACATCTGGCTTACAATGATAGTTAACTGAGCTCCTCTTATTTAATATTCCTATTTGATATGCCCCACTGATACAAATTTTATAACCTTTTAAAATCCTGAGGGTCCTAATATATACTGTCTATTGTGAATGTCCTCTTTCTTTATATGCTATCAAAATAAATCCAATCAGGCTGGTAAGTCGCTGGGCTCTGTATGTACAATAGTGTCTTTTTATATAATGTGAACCTCTCCTGTAGCCAATAAAGGACAATATTGTTCCATTCATTCCCATTTCAAAATGAATTTAGAATTAAAGAGCTTAATACAAGATACATTAATAAACTTACCTGAAAGAGGTTCTTGACTGCACTGTTTGTAAACACATGAAAACTAAGTCATGGCAGGAGGTACATTTATAGATATGTGTGTGACAGCCAGAAGCTGGGGCATGAAACCTCTGAAATCACCAACAAATATAAATCCTCCCTCCTTTCGAGATGTTCTGTTATAGTGACCAACAACCTAACAACACACCAGACAAGCGAGTGACCTACACCTTCCTAGCTCGGAAAGAGGGGTCTTACGTGCCATTGCCAGGATGCTGTCACTAGATGGCGGTACAGGCTAGCTTTTGATGTCAGCTCCCCTTGCATTGGATAATAGTTTTCCATTTTCATATGCTTTCCATGGCCTTGTAGAATCTACACAGAATTAGCAGTAGATGCTCAACTAGATGAAACAACATGCCAAATCCCACATTGAGTAATGCCCAAGAAAAATGGTGTAATAATGGCCACCCTAGACATTGGATTTTTTTTTTTTTTTAATTGTCCTTTTCAGTCTCAATGCCATACAGGAAATACCTTGCCAAAGACAGAGAAACCTCTCTGGGACTCTTCTCCATGGCACTAGAAAACTGGAACAAAAAACCCAAAATCTGTGAATTTTATGACTTATCTGCCAGCTTGAGTCACTGGAACCCACAACTGTAACTGTTAGGACCTCGTGTTTTCTGGCTTTTGCTCCACCTTTCATAGATTGCAACACTGTTATGAGGAAAGAGGAGGACAACTGAGATGGCTCTGATTTTGGTCAAAGCTGTAAGTAAATCCGTTTTATGTTGTTATTTACAGTGTTTTTCAGAGGTCAGAAGACAATAGATCCCCTTGGAACTGGACTTACAGATGGTTATGAACCACCGTAAGGGTGCTGGGAGCTGAACTTAATCTCTCTGCAAGAGCAGTGAGTGCTCTTAACCACTGAACCATTTCTCTGGCTCCTGTGGGGTCTGTTGGTTGGTTTTTGAGACACAGTTCCACATAGCCCCAGGCTAGTGTTGAATTTGCTGTTTAGCCAAGACTGTCCATGAACCCTAATCTTTAGGTCCCAAGTCCTGAAAGTTACAGACATAAACACCACCACATCTAACATAACAAATGGCTATATTATTAGAAAATAGAATTTCAGCCATGTGTGGTGGTGCACACCTGGCACTTGGGAGGCAGACACAGGTAGGTAGGTCTCCATGAATTCTAGACCAGCCTAGTCTACTTAGCAAGTTACAGGGCAGCCAGGGCTACATAGAGAAGTCCCGCTTCAAACAACAATAGCAACATTTAAAAATAGATAAGGAAAGAATAAGGTCAAGTATACCAGGCTAGCCTATGCAACCAAGGATGACCTTGAACTTCTTCTGATCCTCCTGCCTTTACCTCTCCAGCAGAGATTACAGGTGTGGCCATCCCACCCACCATGCAGTGGTGGAATGACTTTGCATCAGCTGAGCTATGTCCTTATATTATTTTCAATTGATGTAGGAGAGCGGCTAGACCAAGCCGGGAGCTCGGGGAAGAGAGGCAAATGATGAACATTCTAGGGGATTCAGAAGTCCCTTCCTCTAGGCTATCCCGCCAAAATTCTCTGTCAACAAGGCTCAACACTGTGCCTTGTGACAAGGAGACATTCACAAGGTGAGGCTCCAGCATAGCCCAGGACAGCAAAGGTGTTTGAAGCCGAGATTAACACCTGGGCAGCTGGCTCCAAGCTGAGCTGTGGATACACGCTTGCTGCCACGGCTCTGAAAACGCTTCCTAACATTTTTTTTTCTTTTTTTTTATTCGATATATTTTTTATTTACATTTCAAATGATTTCCCCTTTTCTAGCCCCCCACTCCCAGAAAGTCCCATAAGCCCCCTTCTCTCCCCCTGTCCTCCCACCCACCCCTTCCCACTTCCCCGTTCTGGTTTTGCCGAATACTGCTTCACTGAGTCTTCCCAGAACAAGGGGCCACTCCTCCTTTCTTCTTGTACCTCATTTGATGTGTGGATTATGTTTTGGGTATTCCAGGTTTCTAGGTTAATATCCACTTATTAGTGAGTGCATACCATGATTCACCTTTTGAGTCTGGGTTACCTCATTTAGTATGATGTTCTCTAGCTCTAGAAGCATTCAGGACTTAGAGGAAAAGATTCCATCACTAGCACCCTTAGTTTTATCCAGTTAGATAGGGATATCTGCTAGAACATTCCCGTTGCTTGTAATTTTAAAACATGCCTCCGCCTTTGCCCAGACCGCATACTGCGCTACCGGCTTTGCTCCAAGAATGGCCAGCTTCCGCCTTTTCCGGGAGCTGCGTGCGATCGCACTCCCAGCCCTTCCAGGCTTAGTTTTGCCAAGCTGCCATCAACTGCCCCGGTTTCTCTCTTTCTCTGCCCACCTTTGCTCCACGGATGGAAAACACTAGATTTAAATTTTAAAACTTGCCAGATAGCAAAATTGCTGGGCACAGAATCTCCTGCCCTAATCTTATCAGTTAGCCTATATCAGCCATCCATCGGTGTTGGAGGTCACCAGTTCTAGCTACTCCAAAATCTTGCAAGGTCGTTGTATGCATCTTGTTCTAAAGCCTGGCCAAAAATCCCTCTCTCTTTTTCTTGAGTCCTCTTTTTCCCTTGGGACCCAGAAGTCCCTCCTTTACCCTTTATCCAGCAATTAGCTTCCCCCTTCTTTATGACCAAATCAAGAACCAATTAGGGAACCAGATTTCAGTATCAACTCCTCCCCTACACATTCCCTGGGTTTCTCAGTAATGCTTTAGTTCCCACCATCAGGACATCTGAGGAATCCGTGCTAGACTATCAACAAAGCTTGCTAGAATTTTCTCTGGCTCATCACAGCCCCTAAGAAAGACAAGGTGCACTGGATTAAGGGGTGAGGCAGGCATAGTCATAGATGGGAAGGTCTGATGAACCTTTTCCTGACCTGAGGGCAAAGGACAGGGCTGTCCTGTGCTACTCACTCATGGCCATAGACTGTCACTGCCAGCTGAGCCTGGGACAGGAAGCTTCACTTCCAGACTGCAGAGTTGAGAAAGCACCATCAGTTACAAGAAGGGCCAGTGGTTGTTGACAAGAAGGGAACACAGTCGGAGATTTCCATGGAGTCTCTCAGAAGGAAGTGAAGGTTGTCATGATGGATGAGTTATTACTTGATTATGAAGAAAGCCAAGAAGATGACATCTGAAAGTGTCACATGAGACTTCCAGAATGATCCATTTTTTCCCCACCAGAGGAATCCACTGAATGGAAGCCCAGCCCTGCGTGGTGAATCCATTAGGATGCATGGAGGTGTGTGGAGATGCAAAGGGGCTTAAAAAGCTGCACTGCCAGTTCCCGCCACCGTTCCTGTCTGGCACAGCTGCCTCTAATGGGGAAAGAAGTCATGAAGCCAGCCCCACTGCTTGACGAAGATCCCCAAAGTTGAGCCCAGCAATGCAATTGCTGTTGAGCGGTCTTCCACTTTTGGTCTTGATTTCCACCTGTTGGTGGGCTTTTAATACTTGTACAGCGTGGGATACCAGATGATGGAACTTTCTTATGAATCATGAATGCCTTCTCCCAAGAGCACCGCTTCTAAGCTTCCCCAGGAAAGCCCTGAGAGTACAACCCCTCCCACTTCTAGGGAGGTATCCTCTGCTGGTCCTACCCTAGGTCTTAATTACACCCTGGAGGTTGTAACTCAGAGATGCCAGCGATGTTCTTAGGAGGCTCTGACTCCAAGATACTCTCGGAACATCTGAACCTGAACTCAGGAACAAGACAATCAGAACAAAGTAAACTTAAAAAGGTTCGGCAGGCTGCAGGAGTTGGCAGCAGATCAGATTAAAAGCCTCTTCTCACTACACACTCTGACCATTAAGAGTTAATAATGCACTGCTTGGGACGTGGCAATCCGCTCAGGCTGTCGTGGAGATTTTCTTTCTGTCTGGTGCTCTTGAAACCACAGACTGTTAAATATTGTGCTATGGGTTTGGTGAGGGAAAATGATTGTAAAAGATAACTCGGTTCTGTTGATGTTTATCAGTGATGACTAAACTTAGTACCATGAGGAAGTTAAAGTGCATCTCCAGGGACAGAGATGATATGATGGCTTTTTCTGGAACCACGTGAGTCTATTTCTGCCTACCCAGCTCTGTATAAATAAAGAAGCACTCTGGCTGCCAGTCACTCAGGATGGTGCAAGATCCTGACTCACTCCCCTCTTGCTCAGTCCTTATCTCCTCTGTGGGACCTGACCATTACCAGGGCTGGCCCCAAGCACCTATTCCCTTGAGCCTTTGCAGGGAGGTTCAGTCTGACTGTAAGTTGCTGTGATGGGCAGAACTGGGCTGTAGAATGAGGGCTGCTAATCAGCTGGCTGTAAGGTGATTATCCTGGAAAAGGCAAGTGGTTTCAATATAATCCCAGCCCTTTAAACAGAGCAGATGGAGGTGAGAGGCCAAATCTTTCAAGTTCAGACTTCATTTTAGAGAACCTGACCTGAGTTTGAACACAGGTAAACTAACAGCCTGATACCTAGCATTAGTTTCCAAGTTGTGCTCCAACAAAACCCAAGCCTAGCTCTAGTCTCTAGGCTAATCCCCAACAAGACCAGTATCTCCAGGTTACACCCTCAACAAGACCAGAATCTTCAGGTTATTCCCCCAACATACCTGCACCCCAGGTTACAAGCCCAGCCCCTGCCTAACGACCACCAAAGCAGAGGAGAGCAGAAATTAAGTGTATGATATGACTCCCAGCACCAGCCAATTATGTTAAAGGCCACAGCAGCTCTCCAATTAGATTCTTGCACACTTACCTCCTGCTTGCTGCTTATTATAAAGCCTTGCCATGATAGATAATTGGGGTTCCCCCCCCCCCAGGAGCCTGAGCTAACTCCAATAGAATAAAGACCTTGCTGGGAGTTGCATCAGATCAGCTCCTGTCTGTTTTTTGGGGGGATCACTACCCGTCCCTAGCACTGGAAAGGGAGGAGAGTCAGAACTGGTGTGCTGTCACTACAGGATCCAGTCATACCTACTGTCAAGCATAGATTTTAAATTAGTGTCATACCCAGACTTTAGGGTTCACATATCAGATTCCAAATCTCAGAGGCTTTTCCCCATGAAAATAAATTTAGTCTTAGGAAGTTTTAGTGAGTTACTGACAGGTGTTTAGCAGTCAGCACTACTAAAAAATTTTTTTAATTCCTGCTGATTTGCTGGTTTCTAACTTGTGAATGCTCTCATCACGGCTCATTTCAAGCTGTCAAAGAAGATCATGGAATCTGAGATAACCTAAGTCTGTTCTAAGACCGTGGTCACTCAGAACAGCTGCAGAATAAACTCTCTCCTGTTCCCTTTAACGTGACAGGCATGGCTTTTGTGTTGATACCAGGTTGTGGGACTTCAGAATGATGCACTTCTTACCTGAGGAATCAACTGAGTGGAAGTCAGGACTGTCTGGTGTGATCTCCTTCGGCAGGTTGTTGGGGAGTTCTTTCTAGAGCTCTGGACTTCCCTTGATTTTGTTTTCTTCTGAGCTGGTTAATAAGGATCCTGTTTTGACAGACACCTTTTTGGTCTGCTCTCAAGGTATTGAGTTTAAGGATTGTTGGTTTATTTGCTTGCTTTAAAAGAATTTGGTATAGATCCTTGGTTTGGTTTGGTTGGTTTGGTTTGGTTTGGGTGCTCACCTGCCTGCTTTAAGATCTCTAGAGGCATTTTGGATTTCTGTTTGCTTTTGGAACTTTGAAAGCATTTAGAGTTCTGTTTTGCTTGTCTTGGTTTTCTTTTTTTTTTTTTTTCTTTTCCTTTTTGAAACGTTTTGATTTATTATTATCTTTTACCCTTTGTCTTCTGAAATTCCTCATCAAATATATATTTCTGCATTTTTCTTCTGCTTCTCCTGCACTCTTGCCAGACCTGCAGCTTAGCAAGTTTATGAGTGCCTGGTGACAATGGCACTGAAGACAAGAGGCGCTTATTTTCTTCCACCCGAAAGTGTGGGTGTTGGGGGAGCACCCCACAGTGTGAATGGCCACAAAAAATATACTTATTCCCAGGTCACCAGGGAGACACCTATGAAGGGACAAGTCACCAATGTCTTGAGCTCCCTTGCATTTGTGTAAACATGCAGGGTGGGAGATCCAGTGGGAGAAGACACTCTCAGAGTAAAACTGAGAAATTCAATTCCAAAAGGAGCACATAAAATATGGCCCACAACACATTCAGGAGGAAAGAAAAGAAATATGCTTTTTTTTCCCAAAATATATAGAACAAGATTTCCAAAAAGGAGAAAATGAATGTTTGGGAATCGCCATCTGGTGTTCCAGCCAGCTTTAATGTGTGAGCAGTCTTAAGTGTTATGAAGTATAATGTGGTGAGGAGACATCCTTGGCAGGCTGAGCCAAGGTGGTCCCGTAAGAAATTATACCACAAAATATAGATCTGGTATAAAGGGGATTTAAGGGGGGGAGACAGATAAGTGAGGACCGGGGAAGGAGTAGAGGCAGTGAGATAGCTTGGGGGCAGGGCAGAGCTGGAGGGAGAGGTGGGGACCTGCATGGAGAACAGAGAGAGTGAACTCCAGGAAATCTGGGAGGGGGCGTCCAGTTATCGTCACACGTGACTGGTGTACCTGGTGCTGTGGTCACAGGACATGAAGTAAGAAGCTGCTAGGTCCCCAAGGGCAGAGCAGTGGAATTGCCTGTATGCTTACCATGAAGAGACACCGTGCCCACAGCAACTCTTATAAAGGAAAACATCTCTTTATCATACAAACCAGCCCAAAAGTCCCTTTCAGCCTTAAAGTCAAGTCCAGGCCACTACTGCTTAGGGGGACTCCTCAAGTTTAGAAGATAACTAAAGAACGCTTCATTGCGTCTACTCAACAGTGGTCCTGGGCATTTATGTTGAGACTACCATCTTGGTGACTGTCTGTCATTTGATGGTCAGTCCTCTTAAACACGGGTTCAGTGTTGCTTTGGTTCTATTTTCCTAACCAGAAACTCAACAAATGTTTGAGAGACATGGACACCAAAAATAGACATTTCCTAGAGCCTTCTACACTCTTCTCCTGGGTCATATGTAGCAAAGCGTGGCTTTACTGGGGGGGACATGTAGACGTTATGTCTGGCTCTTCCTCCCAGCCCCATGCTCCCAGAAATAAGATGCAGACTGAAAATATATTTACAAATACCTTGGCCGTATAGCTAGACTCTGATTAGATCATAGTTTAAAATGACCCATTCATTCTGATCTGCATTCTGGCACGAGGCTGGTCACCTGTGTTCATGTGTCAGGTACCTTGTGTCTGCCTCCCCACACCTTCACAGGCCAATCTCTCACACCTCACTCTATCCAAGATTCCTTTCTGCCTCCGGGGTGTGCCACCTTCTATGCCACCCTTTTCAATAGACCATAGGTTTTTTTTTTTTTTAAATTGGCAAGAATTTGATCCATCCATCCATTACACAAGCTGTTTTATATTGTTTATAGAATAGGTAACATAAAATTAATATAATTTATTCAAAATATTCTTAATACAAAACTGTAATAAATAAGCCGGGCGGTGGTGGTGCACGCCTGTAATCCCAGCACTCTGGGAGGCAGAGGCAGGTGGATTTCTGAGTTCGAGGCCAGCCTGGTCTACAGAGTGAGTTCCAGTACAGCCAGGGCTACACAGAGAAACCCTGTCTCAAAAAAACCAAAAACAAACAAACAAACAAAAACTGTAATAAATATATATGTTTACTGAAGATCTGTTATAATTTTTCTTCATAGTGGAGATCATAGAAAAATATAATCCCAACAAAAATAAACTACATCTTATGTATAGCTATGCATATAGCTGTCTGTATGTATATATATATGTATGTATGTATGTATGTGTATATATATGCATGTGTGTACGCATGCATATATGTATTTATTAAGTATATACTATGTGTATATACATAATGTATATATACATATATATATGTATATGTATATTATAATGTACTTAGTACCAAGTTGGCTTACAAATAGAGATAGCTAATGGGCCTGAGTCTTTCTTTAGGAGAATTAAAAATAGATTTTAAATTAGCATTTTTAAATCTGCTATTAATGACAAGACATATACATCACATATTTCTAGCCAAGATGTTATGGCCTTGATCTTCGACTATTCTAGTTTTAAGACATGCCTCCTGTTACTTCAGGGTCTAAGTTAATTTGAGAGATGATTATTTTTATTCCAGGATGTTTTCTCCTGACAATTCCTTAGGAAGCTAAGTTCTTTTTTCCAAAGACTGAGAAGCTATTTCATGACTATGCTTTGAGATACATTTTGCTTATATTTGGGTGCATATATGAATATATATGAATATGAATATATATATATATATACAAATTCATATATATATGAGTACAAACATTGTAAGGTTATTTTTGACCTCTACTTACTGTTTAAAAACAGGCAAATAAGAAATGACTTTTTCAAGAACTTTATTTTAGCCAGGCCTATATATAAGAAAAACCTAAATATTTTTCAAATCATGATTTTAAAAACCTACTTTGAGGCTTGCAGACACATATTAGAGTTTATCTTATTGTATTATACTATAATGACATATATTTTAGTTAAAATTTAATAATAATAATAACAATAATAGTAATAATAATAATGATGATGATGATGATGAGATGCCAATGCCGTAAATGCTGAACTTTATCCTTCTCTGGATGCCTCATAAACGCTAATAAAAATTAAATATTCTCGCTTCCAAAATTTTTCAAGGTATCTAGAATAATGACTTGTCTTTAAAAGGCAATTAATTTCTGTTAAGAAAGTAAGAACTACTAGCAGCCTCCTAGGTTTTTCTTTTTAAGATTTATTTATTTATTATATCTAAGTACACTGTAGCTGTCTCCAGACACACCAGAAGAGGGGGTCAGATCTCATTACGGATGGTTGTGAGCCACCATGTGGTTGCTGGGATTTGAACTCAGGACCTTCGGAAGAGCAGTCAGTGTTCTTAACCGCTGAGCCCTCTCTCCAGCCCCACCTCCTAGGTTTTTAATTAAAATTATAATTGTTTTTGAAATTTTGTAATAATAATGATAATCTTAAAGTAATTTATAAAATAAATATTGTTGTAACTAGTCAGAAATAACATAAAGTTTTTTAAACTGTAAGATTACGTCAGTACCCTGAGATAAAATGACTTTCTTAATTGATTTCTAGTATCCTTCCACTAAATAAATATCTAAATCCTACAATTAAATTGTAAGGTTCGTAGTTAATTAGTTTGTTTATATGGACAAAACTTTTGCCATTTGGATAGTCAGTCATTTCTTTAATCATTAAAAAAAAAATCTGTTTAGAGAGTGATACCTACTTAGACTATTCCTACTAAATTACATAATGGTTGTAAAGCTTGCTACAATGAACAAATATTTATATCTGCTTATAAATTTGGTCTATTACATAAACAAATCAAACAACATTTTAAAGGCTTAAATATGATAATTAAAATTTGAAATTAGCTATAGAGTCTGCCTGGGGGCTGGCGTGGGGGTTTGGGGCGGCAGATTTCATCAACTAAAAGTAAAAAACCAAAAAACCAAAACATCTTACCAAAGACTCCTTTCTGATGAAAAGATCAGGATGGTTCCCAGGTTCCTGTGCCTCACTCCTAGGAGGCAGAGAGCTCTCTCACATCATCTGAGAGCAAGTTTGTGTGAACTTTGGAAGTGCTGATGAGACTCATCTTCTGTGTCTCTGACAATTGAGGATTCTGAGTAACTAAACACTTTTTGTGTTTTTAAATACTTTGTACTTAGATTGCAAAAATTATTTATGATATCAGGTGGGTGTGGTAGCACACACCTTTGGTAGGCAGAAACAGGCAGATCTCTGTAAATTTGAGGCCAGTCTGGTCTACATAGTGAGTTCTAGGACAGCCAGGGCTACATAGTGAGATCCCATCTCAAAAAAGAAAACTATGACATATAGCATTCTACCTGGTATATTTCTAAATGAGACTACGTTTTAGTGAAGTTACAAATGAAAATATTATTCCTTTCACTTGATCATGTATTTTTGCTACGATTATCTGCTTACCCCAAACCCTACCTTGGTCAAAACTAGTGTTTAAAGATTCAAGATTTTTTTCATTATCTTAATAAATACACATATTACTCCTAATTCAGTTTAATTTAAATAAGACAAAAACATCTAGTTTTAAAATTAACATTAACTCCATTTTACTCTAGCTAAAGATATTGAAAGATTTGGGTTAACTCCTATTATCCAAATTATACAAAAGACATCAACCTATACTAACAACACTCATATTTTATGGCTTAAGTACTGGTGTTTCTTGATTTAACTAGCAAAATGTCACATAATACAATTAGCTTGGATTTTTAAAATTAACTAACATTCATATTTAAAACAAAAGATGGGTTGGTCAATACTATAGTGATTCCTTTCAAAGTCCCACTTATAATAATTCAAATATAAGTAAGAGAATTAATAAAATAAAAATAACTAAATATAGAGGAGACATATATAAATTAGTCTATTTTTAGAACGTATACTTTTTGATTATTTCAGATACGCGGTTCTTTCATCTGTTACCTTCACTCCATTGCAAAACTGTGTCCTTTGTTTTTTTATTGAATACATTCTTCATTTACATTTCAAATGTAATACCCTTTCCCGGTTTCCCCCCTCCCCCAAAACCCCCAACTCATCTTTCCAGCCCCTGCCTCCAAGAATATGCCCCTCCAACCCAACCCACTCCCACCTATTCCCCCTCAATTTCCCCATGCTGGGGCATGGGGAAATTGAGCCTTTACAGGACCAAGGCCCTCTCCTCCTACTGATGCCCAACAAGGCATTCCTCTGCCACACTTTTGGCTAGAACCATGTGTACCCTTTGGTTGGTGGCTTAGTCCCTGGGAGCTCTGGGGTGTCTGGATGACCCACATCATTGTTCTTCCCATGGGGCTGTAAACCCCTTCAGCTCCTCCAGTTCACCTCCAACTCCTCCACTGGGGACCCCGTGCTCAGTCCAATGGTTGGCTGCTAGCATCTGCCTCTGTATGTGTAAGCCCCTGGCAGGGCCCCTTCAGAGATGACCTTAACAGGCTCCTTTAGGCACATACTTCTTGTCATCTATAATAGTGTCAGGGTTTGGTGACTGGCAAAACTGTGTTCTTGATTACTTAATTTTATATATAGTAATCGCTGTCACCTCAGAGTGTTATGCCTGATACAGAGTGTAATATTTCACGTCCTAATCATGATGGTTATGGATATTATAATCCATAATCCAGGAGACTCTTCCCTAATGTCCTTTTCCAGCTATTACTCTCTCCTGAAGAATGCTGCCCTGCTCTCTATTACGCCTCATCTATGTCAGATCATAGGAATAAATAAATGGTCCTAGAGTGACCTTATAATATTTAATAAATAGTATGTGGCCCCTGCACACACATTGCATGGTGATTGCTTAGGGGACCTGAAAACAGAATCTCCTGGGAAGAAGCTGTGTCTTCAGAGGCTGACTGATTAGAACTACAGTTCTGTGGAAAGGGTGAATGTAGCAAATCCAAAGGATAATTGCTTTCTCTTGAGCTTGTTCCAACTTACCCCCTGCCTCCGAACAGCCATTTCTTGCCTGGAAAGGGGGCTTTTCTATTGTCACTTTAATCTCTCAAATAAATGACAGGGAAACTTCATTTATTTACTAAAAGGCTTCTTGCACTATAGCTGGACAGATATTCGTCTATTCTAACCCTGTACAGCTGCCGGCTTCCCAGCCAGTGCCCTGTTACTTGTCTTCCTAGTCTTGCTCTGGCTGTTCCTGCTTCATCAGTGTCCTCATGCCAACTCCCCTAGAGACCTACTCATGGTGAATCTCTCAAGACATTAGCCAGTTCCTGACTTTCTCTCTTCCTCCTTCTGTCCTGCCCAGCTATAGGCTGAATCAGCTCTTTATTAACCAATAGGAGGTGTTGGGAAACAATAGGAGATGATTGGCAATGTGCAACCAGATGTCTGGGCACAGTAGTCAGCATCTGAGCACACAGTGCACAAAACCAGCTCCAACAGTTGCCCACCTCTGAGCAGGAACTAACACCTTGTGACTTATAGATTAAAAACAAAAAAGCAAAAAAAACAACGTTGAGAATCTATCAACTTAACAGCCCACCAGCTTTCACCAATCCAGAAGCTAAGAAACTCACAGATAACATCATTTACCTACAGAAAAGCTTCCTGCGTCTCACTGTAACTGCCTCTCCAGTGTACCCACCAATGTATTTTAAATCTACTTTGATTTATAACCTTATTTGTTCCATAAGCAGCAAAACTTATAAAACTGCTTCTGTATTGGAACAGGAAAGTTGAGGTAACCTAAATCTATGTTCCTAGGCCATGGTCATTCAATTTTGACTCCCAGTTAAACTATCTATTATTCCACTTAACAGGGGGCAGGGGTACAGGAGAACACAGTATTGAAAAGAGTCCCCAGCTGTCCACCTTTACATCATTTTTGCTCCATATAGCTAGAATAGAGACAAATAACTTCAAAATAAAAAGAACAAAGGCAACTGAAAATGCATCTGGAGTATTAATTACCTTTATTTTTAGTAACCTGAATTATAAGTTTATGTGTTTATGTTTTAGTACCTCTCTTGTGAGGTTCTGAAACAGTTGGTTCTCATGAGTTGATCCAGACTATCTGTAGCATGTCTGCTAACATACCATCCTCATCTGTCTATCACCTTAGAATACCTTCTCAGCTTCCACACAGACCTGTGTGTGTGTGTCATAAGGCTGTGTCCTGCCACATAGACTTTCTAATTCTGTCAGAGGACTAGGTGTGTTGTATCTGAGCTGCCTGTGATCCTATTCTTCATGAAGTTGATGGAGCTATGGGAAGACAGCAGGCATTTCCTTATGAACCACCATCTGGTAGGCAGCTAGTAGAAGGTCTCTGCTAGTGCAGGTTATTTCTTTGTGGGGCAGAAGCTGTCTCAGAGCAGGGGGCAAGGTTGAGTTATGGGAAATTTGGGTTTCAGAGTTCTCAGCCTAGCCTGCTAGTATCCCCATTTTTCCCTTAGAATCCCACTGCTTTCCTGGTAGTACCTTACTGAGTGTCATAAGTTTTGTCTTGTTTTTAAAGCAGTGATGATATTGACTTTGTCATAATAACAGATAGCTAGTATAAATAATTCAAGCACAATAGAAAGATACAATGTAATGTGTCATTCCAAGACAAAAAAGATACAATGCAATGAAGATTGTGTGACTTAGAACAGCAAGAACTGTGAGGCATCTTTGAAATCTGAAATCATGAGCGTCCAAGGTTGGTTTCTCATTCATGTGTGTGTGTGTGTTTGTGTGTGTGTGTGTGTGTGTGTGAGAGAGAGAGAGAGAGAGAGAGAGAGAGAGAGAGAGAGAGAGAGAGAGGGAGGGAGGGAGAGAGAGAGAGAGAGAGAGAGAGAGAGAGAGAGAGAGAGAGAGAGAGAGAGAGAGAGATGGTGTCATGTATCTTTTGAAGGATTCAGTTCTACTTTACCAAAAATCAAATCTTCCCCTGATTGTCTATATCACTTCATACTAAAGAGAAGGGAGATCAACTCTGAGTTCAGGACTAAATAATAAAATGGAGCCTGAACCTTCCAGACTCTTCAAAGATATGCAACCAATTCTAGACAAAGTCACCAAGTATATGTTACGGAGAATCTGATTTTTACTTACTTTACTATAGCTAGACTGGGTTTGTAGCTTTGTGAGCTTCAGCTAAGTTGCACCACTTCTGAGAGTCTCTATTTCCCCACCTGACCAATGGATATTAACACTTATCCAACACAGAGATGGCAGACACTGAAAGATCTGCTGTTATCATCTAGGAGGCCGTAGAAATTAACAGGGATCATTTTCTTCTCAAACATGTCACTTTCTAGTTGCCGTTCCTTGTGCCGTTCCTTGATGTAACTACAGTGTGTGTGTGTGTGTGTGTGTTTCTATGTCTTTGTCTCTGTCTCTCCTCCCTCTATGTATGTGCTGTGTGTCCCGCTCTGTCTCCTCTCTCTCTTTCTCTCTATGACTCTGTCTCCTCTCATGTCTCCACAGATACAGTATACACACACACACACACACACACACACACACACACACACACACACAATTTATTTTATGTATACAAGTAGTCTATCTGCATATACACCTGTATGCCAGAAGAGGTGTATGGACTCAGGACCTTTGGAAGAGCCGCCAGTACTCTTAACCTCTGAGCCATCTGCCCAGCCCCCTAAGGATTTCTTTACTTTATTTTATGTATATCAGGACCCTATCTGCATGTATAGGTGCATGCCAGAAGAAGGCATCAGATCCCATTATGGGTGGTTGTGAGCTACTCTGTGGCTACTAGGAATTGAACTCAAGACCTCTGGAAGAGCAGGCAGTGCCTTTAACTTCTGAGCCATCTCTTCAGCCTGGTTGCTCCTTGCAGAGGCAGAACCTATTTCAGATCTGTCTCCTCACATCTAGAAGTTGGCTGGTAATCTTGCATTCATTCAGGTTATTGATGCATTGTCCCAGCTCCTGTCCTCATGTTTGCATGGTGTTCTGTGCTGCCACCCATTTCTGTCTCTCAGCTCCCCCTTTCCAGAGAGCCTCACAGATACCTTCATATTAATTTAGTGATTGCGAAGGCCCTATTTCCCGGGAATGGCATAGTTAAAGGTACTAAGACATAAAACTTTCATTTCTTCTTAGAAAATATAATTCAGTGCATAAGTATATTGCAGACTTCAGTATATCAGCAATTTATTGAGGATTGGATCTGACACCTTGATAGTGCTAGGAAAAATCAACTTAATTTAATATCTTTGTGTGTAATACTTTGGCTGTATTGTATTTCCTAAAACTAGTTACTAAACACTGGCTGGATTCAAGATAAGAATCATGGGTGGGACATAAAAACTTTTTCTCAAAAGCCCTTGAGTGCCCAAGGCCTGTGATCCAAACTGGAAGAGCCAAAGGATTATAACTCCAAACCCTGGGAGCTAAGACCCCACCCATCACTTCCCCCATTAGAAGCCAGAGACTCGAACCTCTAGGTACTCCAACTGAACTTGTAATTCTGGGCTGTAATCTCCAGTGACCTCAGCACTTGGTGGCTATTGTAACCCTAACGCTGGCAGCTAAGAAGCAAGGCAGCAGGCAGCAGCAAGCAGTGGAAAGTGGCACCTGCTGGTGCTCAGGCCTACAGCAACAAGTGTCGCAGCTCTCTGGAGCTAGCAGCCCAGCCCTTAGGCCAGAGCTCTGAGAGCACTAAGCACTAGGATCTGGTAGATCCTTGGAATTGATCCCACGGTTGCCGTCTCTGGCTCTTCATAGTCGGCCCTGTGTCTTCAGCCTAGGCTATCTGCCTTCACTCTTCTCTACCTCTCCCATAATCTGTTGTGTCTGGTGCCTGAGGAGTAGAGACGAGGTGTCAGACTCCCTGGAACTGGAGTTAACAGACAGTTGTGTTACTTTCTTCTCTTGTGTTGCCACATCAGCATACTCTACTAACAAAAAGTAGGCTGGAAAGATACTTTGTAGAAGTCTTTTATTGCCCTAACGTTGCAATTGTTGGGAGACGCAGGAGGCTGTCTCACAGCGAACTCCAGAAGTGAGCACATACACAGGTAGAAATGGAGTAACAAGGTGTTGGTTCAAATCACAGACTAGTGCTTCAGGCAAATTAAAGACCCTGTTTGAACTAATCACGAGTCTTCTGTGAGGCCCCTTGGAGGACTGCTCCTCCACCCAGGGCTGGGGCAAAAAGGTTTCAGAGTCACATAGAGTGCATGGAGTATGGTGATGTTGAAGTGGCTGGTGCACACTGTGCAAACAACAGTGGCTGGAGTGTGGCTTCCTCAAGGGGTCAAACAAGAGTTCAAAGTGTGACAGCTTTTCACACAGGGTTCTGAAGCACGGGGGAAGTGCATAACAGCTCTCAACCAGGGAGCAGAACACGACACCCAATCTTAGCTTATATCAGGAGAAACTGAAATTTAAAGGAGAGCTTAAAAGCTTATTGCTAACAGGGGTTTAGCCGAGTCTGGTACTCTGTTGATCCTGAGATTGGCAAGAAAGAAAGGACCAAATCCACAATTATCCAAATTAAAGTAAGCTGTGTTTGTGCACACCCGAGGCTTGCCAGTCTTGTCTCCCCTAAAGTGAGGTTTGAGAGAGCAGCATCCTTGAAGTTCCTCTTGAAGTTCCTGTTGTAAGAAGGACGTTATTCATTGTTTAAAAAGATGCAATTTAAAGAGAAGAAACAAAGGCAAGGATGGATACCTCCGAATGGGGTCACAAACAGTTTATATCAGACCCGAGACACAGGAACTTACTCTTTTTTTTTTTTTTTTTGAGACAGGGTTTCTCTGTGTAGTCCTGGCTGTCCTGGAGCTCACTCTGTAGACCAGGCTGGCCTCGAACTCAGAAGTCTGCCTGCCTCTTCCTCCCAGAGTGCTGGGATCACAGGCGTGTACCACCACCGCCTGGAGGAACTTACTCTTAAATGCAAGAAGAAACCTTATTTAGCAAGGTCTTAACCCAGGGCAAACTGACTTATCTTTTAGCTAAGATTTAGCACCAACAAACAGAAACTTTTTTTTAACTATTTTAGCTGTAATCAGAACCCTTAACCTGCAAGGTATATTTTCAGTTTGGGTCTTCCATCAACCTGTGAGGTATTTGTTCCTGTTCTGGTTTTACATAACAATACTTAAACCCTGCCCCCCTGTCCCAGGAGAGGTGGGTCCCTCTAAACTCCATCATCTGGTCCAAGAATGCTATATGTGAGTAGCTGAGAAAATGCCTTATCTGCTTGTTCTGTATTAAGAATATCACCCTGGAAGATTACAGGGGAGTGCAGCACTTGGTTTCTGTGGAATCTGTAGGGAACTGCTGGGAGGGAGAGAACTGCAGAGTTCCCACCTTCTCCTTGTCCCGGTTGAGGCAGTTCTGAACAGCAGATGTCGCTGTTGCCTGATGCAATTGTTCTCGTGCTCAGCAATATTCACCCTAGGCAAAAGGGAGGAGGAAGGCAGACATGCAACTGAGAGGCCTCATTCAAGCCCGCAACTGTTCACCTCATTCTCTAAACTTTCATCCACTTGCAGTTTTTCCACTGTAAAATGTGAAGCTGTCTCGCTTGTTGCAAGTCTCTGAGCCCTTTCCGCACTTCCCTGTTCTGCTGTGTGCTGACCCAGGAGACAGCTGATAAGGACTCGATGATTTGGAACCTAGGGACAGAGCCTGTGAGGGTGAAATCTGTATTTCCCTGTGTCTGGGTTGCTTCAGCCAGCATCAGCCTCCTCTTAGGGAGCACTATTAGAACCACCATCTATAAGCATGTGGCACCCATGAAGTCATGGCCAGGCCTTCAAAGAACATGACTTTCTAGTCTTCTTTTGTTTGGATTAAGTTCCAAATCCCCTACAAGGTTGAATTTCTCTTTTAAAAAGAAGGATCTCCTGTGACAGTAGAAAGAAAAAGAGGGGGTGCAGTTATTCAGATGCCCCTGTTCCCACTGTCCCGCACATAGCTGCCTGGATAGCTGCTTGTCCTTGTGAGCCCTGACAGATGGGAGGGAGTCACACCCTAAAGGCCATGGCTCAGATAATAAAGCTCCCCTTCCTTTTCTTTCCTCCCCCCTCAAACAAGTGTAGACAAGCGCTTCCCAAGGGGGAAATCTGAGAGCTTTCTCAACTAGGGGAAGGATGGGTGGGACCAGGAGAGGAAATGGCACTGGTTTGGATGAGGGACAGGACCTAGAAAGTCAATATACAGGGCAGCACCTGGAGCGGGGACAGGGAGGAGGAAGGGCCAGGCCAAAGGGAAACTGGGGTCAAGGGCGGCAGTCCGGCCACCTGTTTCAGATGTGGGTGGAGGCATGCGCAGCTACAGCAGTTTCTGCGGTGAAGCTTGGTAGCAGATCATCTGTTCTCATAAACTGGTTAGGCTCATGTCACTGCCGGAGGAGGTGGCCCAGGTCAGCCCTGATGTAAGTTACTCCCATAGATGAAGTTACTCAAAGAATTTTCTTAGTTTTACACTTGTTCTACCTATATTTTTCCCCTTTGAAAAATATTATGTGGCAAATACACAGCAAAATGTGCTCTGGTTTATGTGCCTTCCTAAGTATTAAGAAAAAAATCATGTAACAGAGGAACCCTCAAATCAAGCTGGACCTGACATCACTACAACCTTAGGAAGCTCTGCGTTTAAATTCAGATGTAGGTCCCTCGGAGCAGGATTGTGCCCTAATGTTTGAGTTCAGTGGCTAAAATTAAGTAATGGACAATTAGTAGATAGTTATTACCTGTGAGACTTCCATCCTCACCTACATAGGTGGATGTAGACAGGTGGATGTACCTGTGGAAAGACATCCTACATAGGTAAGATGGGTGTCATCTACCTCTGCACAAAGCAGCCTTGGAGATGGAGAGCAGAGCCTTCTAGAATCTGCCTGGGAAAGCTAAGCAGGTGTCAGGATAAGATGCTTTGCTTTCTGTTGTCAAGGATCTCCTGCGAGCCTGCAAACAGGGACCCACTGAGGAAGTACAAATAGCATTGACTAGAGAGAAATGTTGGTGCCCACTGAAGGGTTGGCACAAGAGGGGGAGAGCGCCTACTTGCCTTGATAGGATGCAATCTGAATAAGAGTGGATAGATGGTTATGCAAGGCAGGACACTAGGAGAAAAGGGTCAAATGAAAACCAGGCAGGACTTGAGCAAGGGGGTATGCTGGATTGAAAATAACTGACTGGATACCTCAGGGGCTAGGGGAGGCCCTGAAGGGCTGGGGGAGAGGGACTGTGAAAACCCCAGGGGTCCAGCACCAGAGGTAGCAGGAAACTCCCTGGGACAGATCTGGGAGGGTTCTTCTGAGTGTAAGCATCCCAGAGAGGAAGCTTAAGCTTCCACGGATGATAATGAGAACCAGAGAACCCTCTGTCCTTGTACCAAAGAGTAGGAGCAGGTGACAGGCTGAGGCCACCGGCCAGGTGAATTCAAAAGAGCTGGAAACATGGCAAAGGCAAGGTCCTTGGGGCCTGCTCTGGGACTTGTCTCTTCAACCATGCCATTTTCCTGTCATTTCCATTCTGCTGCAAGGCTAGGTGAGCTTGCTATAGCCACCCAGGTACAGGAACACCCCACTGTGGCAACAGTGTGCCAGACCCTTTCCAGTCAGCCTCCCTAAGCAGCCATTAGAAATTAGAATATCCCATAGAGGTGTTTTATTTAGGGTTTCTATTGTTGTGATAAGCACCATGACCAAAGCAACTAGGGGCATAAATGTTTATTTGGTTTACACTTCCACATGGTAGTTCAGCATTGAAAGGAGTCGAGCAGAAACTCACACAGAACAGGAATCTGTAGGCAGAAGCTGATGCGGAGGCATGGTGCTGCTTATTAGCTTGCCCCTTCCTCCCCCACGGTTTGCTCAACTGCTTTCTTATAGGACCCAGCCCAGGGTGGTACTATTAGCAATTCCTCTAGGCTCTGCCCAACAGTTACCTAGCAACAGCTGCCTGCCAGATACGAGCCATGCGCAAGGAGCCTGGCATATAAGAAGAGCGCTCATTACCTCTCTCTGTCTCTCTCCCTATGTCTCCCGGCCTCTCTTTCTCTCTCTACCCCCCCTTCCCATGTATCCCCAGCTGGCCTTTTCCTCTCTTTCTGTATTCCCCCTTCTCTCTCTGTCCTTCTCTGTCCCCCTCTCTCTGCCTCCACCCATTTCCAGGTCCTTGATCTGCTCCCTAGCTCCCTTCTTTTGGCACTAGGCCTGTCTGTCCCATGGCTGACTCCTCAAGGGGGACACTTTGGCAGGGGCACTACCACCCGTATTATAATTCATAACAGTAACAAAATTACAGTTATGAAGTAACAATGGAAATAATTTTATGTTTGGGGATCACTACAACATGAAGATCTATATTAAAGGGTTATAGCATTAAGAAGTCTTGAGAACCACCACTGCCTTATAGTCTTGCCTTCAGCCAGATCTTATGGGGGCTTCTTCCCGATAGAAGTATGTGCCTTTTTAATCTGTATCTGAACCAGACTGTCCAGAGGACCATCTGAGCTTCATAAAGAGGAGATGAGGTTCTCATCCCCTTGTGTTCTGGTTGGCTTCGGGTATACCCTCAAGACTTAGACAAACCACCGAGGTTGTCGAATTGTACTTCAGTAAGTACAGCAGGCATGTGGTACACATGCTGACCTATCACTCTACTGCTCTGCCTCATCCTGGCCCTGGAACTGTGGCTCTCAGGGTGAGCTGGGGAACTCTGAGAAAGGTAACTCTCAGATCCCTTTTGAATCAGAACTCTGGGGATGGAGCAAAGCAACCTTCTTACTAGAGTGGTTGGTAGATGAGTCACCTTCAGACTAGGACTAGGAAGGCACTGGGTGAGGACAACTCTCTAGAGGTGCAGTAGAAGCATTAATATGCTGAGGATGGGAACTCCCTCAGAGCCCATCAAATTCCTTTCCAGGGTAGTGTCTAACCCTGTCCCTTTTATGCTCCTATGGTTGGGGAGAAAGTGAAGGTGTTTTGTGTCCCCTTATCCTCACATAGAATGAAAATACACAGACACAGAGACAGACAACTCTGGTGATTGCAGTCTGTGAGATGATTTTTCTCCAGATGCCAGGTTGAATGTTCACTGTCACCCTTCTCCTCCAGGGAGGGTATTGAATTGATTGACAGTTCTCCTCAGAAAAGCAAGAGCCCTGAGTCTGTCAGGAAGACCCTTTGACCTCTTTTCTTTGGTCACCAAGGATTTCCCTGTGTGGTCCTGTTCCAGGAATCATTCTTGACCCCAGTGAGAGTGGATGAGCAATGCCACTGGTGGACCAAAGTCAGGATGGCTCCCAAATGTCTTCCATTCTGGGTCCAGTTTGTATTCTCGATTTACACTCTAAACCTACAAGATGGGGCGGGGCAGGTAGGCAACAAGAGCTGACATTGCAGCCATCAGGTTGCTAAGGGCAGTGACCTATTGTCTCAGCTATTTCTCCAGATTGGTCCATTCCAGGTACCAATGAAGGCATGCAGAACAAGCAGTGCTTTAAATAAATCTCTAAATCGATCAACAAACCTGCGGGTAATAACTGGTCTTTTTTACCTTACTCTACTTCAGTCACTTTCAAAATAAGCTGGTGCTATTTTAGGTCTCCCCAGGTTTTTTGTTTTTTTGTTTGTTTGTTTGTTTGTTTGTTTTTTAAGGTAGAAGGCTGGGGTGATGTAAGTGGTCTATTGGTGAGAGACTGAACAGCAGTGAGGGTCACCCCTCCTGATTCTAGTTTATCCTTCAACTTCTTTTCTTTCTCTCTTTCTCTATCTCTCTCTTTTTTAATCTTGAAGAAACTGGTAATGGAGGACTGAAAATAACCAAAGAGGGAGGGCTGGCTAGTAAAGATGTTGGAGAGGAGCCTCCTCTAGCTGATTGCCTCTTGCCTTCCTGACCTCTCTTCTGGGAATAGTAAACATCCTGTTTAAGACTTCCTGCTGAATTCCTGGTGTTTCCACAAGCAAGTAGATTTGCAGAAAGCTGAGTTGTTTCACAGCAGGACATCTCAGGACCTTCACAACAGAGGAGCCCCTGGGAGGCTCCAAAGACAGCTTGCCATTTTCAAACACTAAGCCCAGACACTCACTTCCAAAGCACATGATCAACCATACAGCTTTAGCTCTGACTGGTGACAGTCAGCTATGTTAGGAGCAGGGAGGGTGCCTGAGATTCTAAGATGACCCCATCACCTGGACAGGGGCAAAGTTATCCCTTTTCTGCTAGCAGGATGTTTCGCAAGCTTAGCTATGAGACCTCTCCTAAAATGCATGTCTTAAAGGCTTCATGCCCAGAGCAGTGTTGAGAGAGAGAGCTTTTAGCAAGTGATTGGATCACAAGGCTCTGACCTAATCAATAGATCAATCAACTGATGTATACATAATCTGGTGCTATTTGAAAGGAGAGGGCTATTTATTGGTAGCATGCCTAGAAAGGATATCCCTTGTCCCCAGTCCCTTCACACTCTGCTTCCTGACCACCACGAAGTAAGCTGTCCTGTTACTCTCAGGCGAAGTTACTCTAAAGCGAAGTTTTGCCTTGCCATAGCTCAGGAACAGTGGTTCTAGGTGACCCTGGCCTGAAACCTCTAGAACCATGAACCTTCCTTGAGGCTGTTGATTCCGAAGCATTGCATCATTGTGACAGGACATGGTCTCTATAATGCAGGATGATAACTGCAGCCCTGAGGGTTTCCATTTCTAGCTTCCTATTGAACTTCTTGTAGGCAAGTACAAATCCAGTATGTCATTGGAATCCATTTATATCATATGACCCATCTACAAACCACTGTGTAGTCTGGTATCATCTGAGCCTATCAGAGAGGAGACAGCCAAGTCCTTACTGTCTGAAAGGCAGAGATGAGAGCTAGAGTTTCTTTCCCTCCCTCTTTCCCATCCTGCAGAAACTGACACTAAAATCATCATGGATGAGAGTGTTTGGCACAGCCTCTAGGGATGCCTACAATGAACTAGAGCTGATGGGCACTCTGCTGGGGGCAGATCATTGGCAGTTCATGTACAAGGTGAACTTGAGTTAACTAACAAGACAACACCTAGCACCATTTTCTAGGTTCCTCTTCACAAAAATACCTGCATCTAGTACCCAGGTTATTCCCCAACAAAACTTGCATCTAGTACCCAGGATACTTCCCAACAAGTTTCCACGTTACTCTCTCTCTAATAAGCTTGCCCCTGGCCCTTCACTTCCTGACAACCACCAATGCAGAGGAAAGCAGAAGTTTATCATTTGACTCCTAGCACCAATCAATTATGTTAAAAGACAACAATAGCCCCTCAATCAGAGGCTTGCCAATCTAGAAACATCTCCCCTCACCATGTCCTATAAAACTTTGCCCCTAAGAGCTTGGGGCTTCACCCTCCTACTCTGCTGGGTCAGAGAAAGTGGTGTGGCTCAAGGTCAAGCTTGAATAAAGAGACCCTAACCAATTGCATCACAATTGGCTCTTTGCTAGTCTATTGGGAGGTAAATGGGCCCAACAGAGGCATCTCTGACCTCCTAACAGCCAGAGCTTGGCCAGTAAGAAAGTGTTAAGAGGGGGGTTGTAGCTACTTGCAGCCACCCAGTCTCTCCTCTGGAGAGTTACCCTTAGCCTTGTGGGATCAACCTTACTTGTTTATGAGCAGTCCCCTCCTCCTAATCCAGAGCACACTGGCCAATAGCTGAACTGCATGAGAGCACAGGTGTAAAGTTCACCTTGTACCTCCTTAATGAGGTACCTGCAGACAGAACTCTAAGGACCACTTGAGGCCTGCCTTGGGAGAACACTCAAAGCAGGACCTTGGACTTTCTGGGCAGAGATTCTGAGGGACCTCATGGCAACAGATTTTGTGTGACTTAAAACCAGCACTTCTTCCCTGCCCTTGTGGATTCCAGGAGTCGTGTTGCAAATGGCATCTTCAATTTTGGTTTGAAGCAACATCCATTTCCCAGCATTCTTGTAACACAGCCTGGCACATTGTGTTCATCTTTGGAGAGCTGCTAATAGCATGATCTCAAAGTGCAACTCTGTGTGTGTGATACAAAACAGACCCATGTGGGAGTCTTGGGCCTCTGTTAAGGCATAGGTGTACATATCAACCTGGGATCTTTGTGTGCTACAAACTGATCTTTCTCTCCCTCCCTCCCTCCCTTCCTCCCCCCCCCCCATCATCATCGTCATCGTCGTCATCATCATTTTGGGGTTTGTTTGTGTTTGTCTGTTTTTTGAGACAGGGGCTCTCAATGTTAGTCCTGCCTTTCCTGGAGTTGTAGATCAATGCAACCTGGAACTCACTGAGAGTCTCCTGCCTCTGCAGCTTGAGTGCTGGAGTTATAGGGGTACATACCCCTATGCCTGGCCCCAGCCTTGTTTCTGATAACTCTAAGCAGATACCAAGCAGCTAAACAATCTCCCTTATAAAACAGATAGGAGGGTTTTATATAGACACACATGTAGGTAACAGCAGAGCTGATGTTTGTGACCTAGAACCTATGCCTTTCACTCCCACATCAGGGAATACGTGACTGGGGCTGGGCAGGTAAACACACAGATAGATAGTACACTGGACCAGGACAGTCACAGAAACCTGAAGCAGTCGTCAGAGCACCTGGCTTCCCCTCACTGCTTGAGTTTGCAATGTCACCTTGCTTTGACATTGCTGTGAGATGGACTCACAGCACTGACCCCCTCACGAGGTCATTGGCTCATTTCCACGAAGCCAGGCAGAGTAGGTGCTTAACACCAACCCTGTCAGGAAACACCTAATGATTAGGAGCCATCATTAATGTAACCCCAGGGACAATTGTCCTTATGTAGAAAGGCAACACACTGTGAAGGACTTGCTGTGTCACGTGGACAGTCAGCTGGCCCTGCTCCAGGCCAGGATGGGAACGTGGGCCTTCCCTCTTCCTGTCTGCTTCTACCCATTGTTGTATGGCAGCTTCTGCGTCTTTAAGGTGGAGCTTAAACAATTCCGTCCTGGTCCTGCAGCTTCTAGAAGTCTGTGTGGGCATGCTGCAGCTGGCTCCTATTAAAGGGGATAATGGTTTCTAATGGTGGCGGCATCAAACTCAGACTCGAATGCTGCAGCACCCCCTCCCCGTGCCATCTAAGGGAATGTCATCCCTGGGAAAATGGAGGGGAACAGCAACCCATCATCAGGATAATCTTCCAGTGCAGACTCTACCCAGGCGGTTCAGCCCCCAAGCTCATTTTCCCTCAACAGAGTGAGCGGCTTAACATCTCCATTACCTGCACCCTTACTGTGACTCCCCCTCCACACTGCTTCCTGCAGACTGAGTCTCCCTGGGGCAAGCTGTAATTGCTCTAAATTGAATCCATTTCATCAACAGGGCATTGTGGGTCCCCTCACCTTGAGCACAGTTGCCCATGTTCTATCACCCATGGGAAATGGCACAGTCTCAGAACACAAACGGCACCACTGCTCTGGACTGTGACTGAGTTCTGAGAATGTCATTGGCGCCCCAGGAATGGTCAAAGCTTTTCAAAGTGATGTCCACCAACACGGGGTATATGGGAAGATCCTGTTTTTCATTTTTAACTAAGAGCGATACTGTGCTCAAAGAAAACACTTTCTTAGATATGATATGCTGACCCTCCTGTCCTGAGCTGCACTGTTGCCCCTCTGCAGGCACACGGCTGGCCCAGTGTGCCCAGAGACTTGGAATAGAAATTTCAGTTTTAACTGGTTCTAGTTATTTTTAAACATACTGTTTAAGTAGCCTCATGTGGCTGATGGCTGTATCTTGTATGGCATAGTTCTGAGGTGAGAATTCATGCATCAGACCCTCCAGAGGCTTATAGTCAGTGTACGGATAACAGGGGGAGCCTGCAGTCAGCAAGTTAAATATAAAATATTGGCCAGCCAGCAAGTTGTTTCTTCTACTTGCCTGCTCCACGGGGGGCCATCCACAAGAACAATAATGAAATGAATAAAATCTGTCTTTCTTTCAGCTTACCCAGCAGAAAGAATTAGTTACTGTAGTTCAAAGGCTACTAATGAGTAAGGCCACCTCTGGACATGTGGTGTGATTGTCTTCAGGGAAGGCAGGCAGAACTCTCAACTGGAGGATAATTGCTGTGGGCACAGTGCTTTGTTCCTCTCTGCTCAGCCTTTGTTTCTGTCTAGCATCTCCTGCTGTATCTTCCGGTCTCTTGTCTCCCACCCCGGGTTAGCAATTCAGCTCTACTTCTGAAGCTGTTCCATTTTGAATGGGAATGGAGGTGATACTATATCACGGTGACTCTTATTCCCCTTGGGTGTGTGAAGAGAGCCTTTATTTTCTCTAAATCAGATTGTCACACTGGTGGAAAGTTTGGTTTCGGATGCCTTGGCAACCAGCTCAGGAGTAGCCGCCTGTATGCTGTGATTGTCCTCTGTGCGGTTCTGCTATTCCCAGGGTGCACTGGGGAGTTGGATGAGGATTCTGGGCAGCTCTCTACTCTACCACAGCTTCCATTGCCCTCACAGTGCGACCTTCTCAGCGAGCATCGGGTTCCTGAAATCACAACCAGAAAACAAAGTCAGCTCTGTGCCTCGTCGATGGAAGGGGACACAACGGCCTGACCCTTGTTGATCTGGTAAAGAAAACATTCAGAGAGCAAGACCCAGAGCCCAGGTTAGGAGACACACTGGCTTGTAGCTCATGCTCAGGACAGTGCTACAGGACACCCTTCTAGGAGGCCCTGCTGGTCAGCGCTGTCTAGGCCAGTCCCTTTGGCATCATTCTTTCATTTGTGGTTCAGAAGTCACTGAAGAGGTATGCAGTCATGGAACTCTCATTTTAATTAGGAGGAGACAAACAGGAAGCTCCGAGTTACTCACCCAGTTAACCAGGACCCGATCAGGCTTTTGGAGTAAGTGTCTAATGGTTGACTGCACTGCCCACTCTGAGAAAATGCACACTTCCATGACTGTGCAGAACATCCTATGAAGACACTGTGATTAGAGCCCACAGGTAGGATTTAGTGACTGGAGGAATGGCTGCCTATTTGTACGTACTAGGATGTGGGAGTGAGTTGTGTTAGTCCCAAATCTCAGTGCTGAGGGGAGGAGAATTTGTTCTCATCACATTCAGTAATCAGAGATACTCCCTCCCCGCCCCCAGCCCCTGACTTCTTGACAATGGAGTGACTGTTCGCCAGCTGCTGTGAGGGTAGCGCTAGTTATGAAGCAAATGGAAGCCTGACGGGCGACCAGGTTTAAGTCTTGCTGCTGCTACCATGGGGACCCAGGGAGTCTGAGTCCTAGCAACGCCACCCCTGTCCCCATCTTCAGTCATTCCCAGCAGCCTCAGCTCCCCAATCTTGCTGATTAAAGTAGGAGAGGGTGCTGAGCTCAGGCATGGGGGGAGCAGGACTCTAGGGGGAAGGGGAAGGAAGCTCCCTCTGCCCCGTGTTTTTGGACACCAAGGGGATCTGCAAAGAGCCTGCTTCTGAGATCAGCACCGCACTCAACGGCAAACACAGGTCTAAATAGGAAACGTGCAGAGAAAGCAGAAAAGAACAAAGGGAGATTAAAGATTTTTCTCGTCGATTACTTCCTGTGCATTTACGCTTGGTGTGCAGCATGTCGGATTGTACGAGGAACTTTTTTTTTAAAGTTTAACACTTGGTAATGTGCCATAAAGCTGTGTAAACAGAATTTTTGCCTCAATGCGGGCTTTTGAAAGGGCAAATGCAAGTGAGGATATATTTGCTGGAAAACCAGGAATCCAAGACTTTAACAAGCAAAACGCTTTATGTTTACATAGTGGTTTTTCAGCTTTCGAGGAGCCTTTCCACAGACTGCTTCGCTGATGGTCTGATAGGTGGGTAGGACTATCAGCAGGGCGATGAGAGCTGAGCAGACTCAGAATCTGATATCCTGAATAAAACATTTATCCTTTCTTAGTATCTGTTTCCTGGGAGGTTAGAGGGTATGTGCTTATCAAGGCTGCATGCCTAGTAACAAATTCATATTCCCGATCATCTGCAGCAGGCAGAGCAGGTTGGTAGCAGGGAGCCATCTAGGGTCAGTTTAGGGCTAGCCTAGTCCTGCTCAGAAGCGGTAAAGAGGAAATCCTGAGCTTGGTGTCAAATACAGAAAGGAAGTTGCTGAATGTGACAGGCATACACCAATATGACCCCTGGACGCTCAGTGGTCACACCGTTTACAGACTCCTCCCTTTGAATGCATGGAGCCTGTGATCTGCCTCTGAGCAATAGAAGATGGCAAAGAATGCTATGCGACTTCTCTGACTGGGTGACAAAGGTGGCTGATGCTGCTTTATTAGGTAGTTGTCACTCTCTTGATTAGGTTATTCAGCAAGATTGTCCCTGCATTGATTTGAAGAGGTGAGCTGTCATATGTGTGTGTGTGTGGGGGGGGGGAATGGGACTCCATGATAGGAACATGTGGGTACCTTCTAAGAGCTGAGAAACAACAGTCACTAAACTCAGGGTCCTTAGACACAGATACTAGGAAAGAAGTTCTGCCACACACACACAACCCGTGATGGCTCCCCCAACCCAGCAAGCCTGAAAGCTATTTCACCTCTATGAAGTCTCTCAGCAAGAACACAGTCCAGTTGGCCTTGACATGTCCTCACAGAATTTAAACAGACGACCCAGCTGGGCTGTGTCTGCATTCCTCTCTGTAAATGGACATAGCTTGAATAGCAGCATTTGTTTTGTAGCAATAGAGAACTAATACACAGAGGCTTGAGGAAGACCCTCTTCCACCAGCTTCCTGGAGGACATGAAGATTCAACTGCTCAAGGGACACATGAAATCAGTCAGGAGGCCAGCCAGGCCAGGCCCAGGAATATGCCACCAGAACACAGTAAAGCTTATGAAGGACTGTGTAGATCTTGTATCTTTGCTCCAGCCTGACGTGCCTAGTAATTCATGCTGTTTGAAAGGCTATTGCTGAATCTACTGGCATGAACACGCTGGCTGACAGAGATATGACCAGGTACCTGCTCAAAGCACATGGGTCCAGAGTTTGAGCTATAACAATCTTTAGGGCAAAAACACACCAGCTGTCTGGTATATGAGCAGGCTATGGAAGAGAGGTACTCAGAGCTCTCCAGCTTCATAGAGAAATGCTCAGATGCTGCAAACAACTCAAAGTTTATGGTTGTCTACAACAACTTTGTTAGTTCAATGGAACTCAGTTGGCAAAACTTCCTGCCCTGGCATCTCACCAGGAAGGCTCAAAAAACAGTCTACCCTGCACAGAATGCAGTTTCAGATCTCTTGTATAAATACCAGGGTAAAGGAACCTTGGTACATGAGTCTTCCCTGTATCAACTGTAAACAGAACATGTTAATCTTTGTGCCTGCTTTTGCTGGCTACACAAGAAGCCAAGTCTTGCTGGTTTTCCAGAGAAATCCACAGGACTACAATGGGAGCCTTTAGACTCTGAGTAAAATTGATTCTCAGCCTGGGATGTACATTACAACGTCTTGCCAGCACTTCTGGGAGTAATATCAGAATCTCTAGGAGTTGGCACTAGGCAGAAGTATTGATTTTTAAACTCCTGTAGTTCCTAGGAGTGGTCAAGACTGTGGCCCTTTGAAATAAAGGGTCCTTAGTGCTATGTTACCTCTAGCATATAGGCCTGAGGCTATTGATAAATCACTGGATACTCATATAAATTTAAATGTAGTAAGATGTATGCATGCAAACCCATTAAAAGGCTAGCTACATGTCTAAAATTTGCATCTACCACTTACAGTTATAAGCATACACATATGCATCCATGTCTCTTCAAAGTCTCAGGCATAGAGCTGGACCTGCACCAACAGAGGATTCAATGAATTTTGACATCCCCCAAAATTAAAGCAAACTCCTCTTTGGCAATCAGTGGACTAATTCACTTGTCTTATCCCTTCAGAATAGATTCTGGGCATAGATACTTTCTAATAGGGCCTCTGTGTGCTCTGAGCAGTGAAACACGGCTCTGTTTTCTCTCTATTGCTCATTTGCTGTTACAGCTGTTATAACTCCAGAGTAGAACTCAGGACACAGGCATGCAAAGACACCAGGGAGTCTGTAGGACATCCCTCCCCACCGAAAAGACTGGAGTGATGCAGAAACCTTGCCATGGGTCTCTACTCTGATCTTACTTCACAGCAGTCTTCAGAACAAACCCATCCCAAAACTGCAGAATCTGAGCTTTATCCCAGAGCTCCTGAGTGCTCCTCTGTAGGCTGAGAACAAAACGGTAGAATAAATAGTAGTCCAGGTTTTGGGAAACCCCAAAGGCTATCTCATGCACAGATGTTTTAGGAATGTATCAGCATTTTCAGTGCAGAAGATGCAGACTCTGTGTTCTCACTCTCATTTGCTGGTTTATGTAAGAGTATGGGATGGTAGAGGTGGCACTGGACATTGACATGTTACACCTGAGTCCTGCACAATTTCTCATGTTTTCTTGATGGCCCTTGTGTTGTTGTCCTTCCGGATATAGATTAATAGGAAATATAAAACCATGGGGTATGGCCTCTGACCAAGCCAGCTCAGTCAGTCAACAGCATCTCAAGGGAGGGAGTGAGGATTGAAAAGAAAAGACAATTAGACAACATTACAACAGGACTCCAGCCAGTGCTAGTGCTGAAGTTGAAGTGGGTTTATTTTTCTCAAGTCTGCTTTTATACCATTCTAGGTACATGTAAAGAAGACAGTTCTAGATACAAGACAAAGGAACAAGCAAAGCATAAGCAAAGGTCCCATGATGACTGTATTCAGGGTCTTAACAAGACTCATCAAGATAAAAAGAAGGAAGTGTGTGTGTGTATGTGTGTGTGTGTGTGTGTGTGTTGAATGTAGTTTTAAAAATCGCTACTGCCTTTGCCTGGAATTGGACACCACCACCATATCCCAACTTTCCTTTCTTTTCTACCGGGCTTTAGCTACAAGGGTGGGGCTGATCTCACTACCAGGCCCATCCCAAGACCCCTGAAGCTGCAGATAAAAGACACATACACAGGCTGTTACTTTACAACTTACCTTCTAGGAACAATTGTTGGGCACAGACATCTCCAGCCTGGAAAAGCATGCCCTTACCAATGTATTATCTCCGTCTCTCCACCTGCCCTGACCTTCGTGGCTAGTCCCACCTATCCCCTACCAAACATCCTTGGCTACCTGCCTATAGTGGAGGCTGCAGACCCTAGCTTCCCCCAAGGCCTTACATGGTTATTGTGTTCTTCCTCCTCCAAAGCACGGAAGAAAGACCTCTCCTTCCCTGCATCTGCATTTTCCTCCAGGGACCTGGAAATCCTGCCTGCACCTTCCTTCCACCCAGCAATTGGCCCACAGCCCTCTTTTTTGACAAATCAAGAACCAATTAGGGAACAGGATGTTATTATCAGAACCTCTCCCTACCCCCCCCTCTATGTGTGTGTGTGTGTGTGTGTGTGTGTGTGAGAGAGAGAGAGAGAGAGAGAGAGAGAGAGAGTTCTCACCAGCCTTTCCCCCTCCTCTCCTGTGCTCCCCTTGACTGCTGCATTTCAGGTTCTGTTTTCTGTACTGTCTAAGCAAAAACCACCATGTAGTGTGCCAAAGAGTTCAATTATTCCAGGCCACTTTCTTCCTCTTGTAGTCTTCGGAAATAGCTCAACCCCATCATCACCTCCGTTCTAAAAACCAGGAAACTAAGAGAAAGTGACATGACAAGTTACTTCCTGGTGCCTCCTCCCATTCTGTTCTACAGCTGCGGACAGCCTGAAGAAGGTGGAACTCAGGTCGGGGTGTTCATGTATGACTGTCCTGGTAGGAAACATTTTCAGTGCAGAGATGTTCAGGCAGAGGAGAATGAGAATGGAGAAGAGGACGGAGGACTCCTTGTACCCTGGAACCTCTGGGAAAACCACACATATTGCACACAAAAGTTAGCGAGCAGGAGCAGTTAAGAGCACACAGTGCTCTTGCAGAGGACACGAGTTCAGTTCTCAACACCCACATTTGGTGGTTTACAACTGCCTGTAATTCCAGGTCCAGGGGATCTGGTGCCCTCTGCTGGACTCATGTGCACGCCCCCCCCCCACACACACACACACAAACTCATGCACATACGCACGCGTGTTCACACACCCTACATACACATAAGTTTTAAAAAGGTAAAACTAAGCCAAAGAATACTAGTTTTTTTAATTGAATATAATCTTCATTTACATTTCAAATGGTATAAAACCTTTCCCCAATGGAGGATTTGGAGGGTGGGAGCTGAAGGGGTTTACAGCCCCATGGGAGGAACAACGGTGTCGACAACCCAGATGTCCCAGGACTCCCAGGGACTAAACCATCAAGAGGTACACATGGTTCCAGTCAAAAATGTGGCAGAGGAATGCCTTGTTGGGCGTCAGTGGGAGGGGTGGTCCTTGGTCAGGTAAACACTAGTTTTAAGCACAGAAAAACCTTTTGTTCTTTTGTAATGTTGTATGTATAGTGTATGTGCATGCTGTGCGCTGGTGCATGTGGTGGATGTACACAAGTGCGGAGGCCAGATATTTGTGTCTTCTATCATTTGCTACATTATCTTCTGAGACAGCATCTTCTGCTGTCCTCGGAAGCTCACCAGTGGGCTAGACTGTCTAGCTAGGAAGCTCTGGGGATGTGCCTGCCTCTGTCCTAGGCACTGGGATTGCAGATGTGTATGACCATGTCCAGCTTTTACTTGGGTCTTACTCAGGTCCTCACACACTGTGATGGCTTCCTCATCCACTGAGCTATCCTCCCAGTAAAAATAAAGGTAGTTTTGTAATTCAGTACTTGATTATCCTATTGAGTTGATATAAAGTTTGCAGGCACTTCTCTCAATCTTTGTTGGAATGTCTCCCTGCACAGACAGTGCATAAATGACAACCTCAGTTTCCATGATTGCAAAGCTATTACAGGAATGGCCCTTGGTTGGTGTCTTCCTACTTGTCTTGTTTATGTTGGTGGTATTTTTTGTTTGTTTTGTTTTGTTTTCTAAGAAGCCTATTCCATTATCCAGAAAGAAGTCATCTTAAGGAAGTTCTTTCTGATTGGGCATTAGGGATTCTTCCAGCAGCCCCAGAATTGAGGCAATAAAAGTGAATTAAAGACCAGTCTTGGCTATTGAGTGAGTTTAAGGCCAACTTGGGCTTCAGGGTGAAAACCTGTCTCAGAAAAGCCAATAACAACTAACCAAATAGTTAGTAATTGTCATAAATGATTAAATGTTATCCAGTTGGACACAGAGTCAGAGACTAGTCTAGTCTTCATAAAGTGTCTAATACATTAATGAGTTATGGCTCAATGGGTGGAGTTCTTGTCAGACAAATGTGAGGACTGAGTTTAGATCTCCAAACCCCCGTAGAGTGAGCAGGATAGGCGATGTGTATCTCTAATCCAGGTGCTCCTATGTTGGGACGGGTGGTAGAGACAGAGGAATTGCCTGAAGCTCATGGGCCAGCTAGTCTGGAATACACAATGGGTATAAACAAGATGGAGGGAGAGGTTGGCAAGTGACGACCAAGATGTCTTCTGATCAGCCTCACATAGGGACTCATAGGTAGCTCCATTCACGTGTATAAATGTACACGTAAATGTGTACAGATACATATGTACAAATGCTTTTGTCCTTTTTAAAGTTTTTCAGTTTTATTTATTTTATGAGTGTGTTTGTCTGTGTGTATGTTTGTGGACCACATGCATGCCTTGTGCCTCTGGAGTCCAGAAGAAGAGTTTCCATTCCCTGGAACTGGGGTTACAGGAGGTTATAAGCCACCGTGTAAGTTCTAGAAATCGAGTACTGGTCCTCTGGAACAGCCACTAGTGAGCCACCTCTACAGCTCTGTGGGTTTTGTTGTTGCTGCTGTTGTTTTGTTTTTAAGTAGAATCTGCTTAGTAGGAAGATGGAAGAGCTGTACACCCCATGAAATGCCATGGTTTGGCAGAATCTTTATCTGAGAGGAGGTTTTTACTTTGTTGTTTAGTGATGGAAGTTATCTCCTCAAATATAAAGTGTGTGAAGACCCCCAAAATCAGACCTTGAGGCTCTCATATAGGGGGAGATTCCTTCTCAGCAACACCTTGCTCAGGAAGTTCTAGAAGGCTCTGAAGATGTTCTAGGAGCAGGTGGTACTTCTGGGAATCCATTTTCTCTGAACCAAATGCAGCGAAGGTAAGGGCTGTGTTGAGGAAGGCCATAGCCCAGCTGAGTTAGGAATTGGAAGAGGGCTGGTAAGAACTAGGCACTTCAGAATTCCTGACCCAACTCAAGATGTAAATCATTTATTAATACAAACTATGAAATCATGACCTATTCTTACAGACCAAAATTGGTACTTTAACATGTCTTTCCTTTAGCTGGACTAAGCATATAAATGGATGGATTGATGATTGTATGGTTTTGGGGGGGTAATATTTTGGTTTCAGGCAATTTAGACTCTGAAGTTGTGAGATCTGATGCAGAGAATTCTCATACATTTCACTTGGGTGCTCCTACATTAATATCTTACATAGCTATAGACTAGTTAGGAAAACTGAACTGGATAGCTGGCTCAGTTGGTAAAATGCTTGATGTGTAAGCATGAGTGTCTGAGTTTCAGTTCCCCAGAACCCACACAAAACATTGTATTCCTAGGACTGGAGAGGGAAGATTCCTGGGGCTTACTGGATAACAAGTCTAGTGAATGAGTGAGTTCCAGGTTCAGTGAGAGACTTAATCCCCAAATAAGATGGAGAGTGATTGAGGAAGGCACCCAACATTCACCACTGGCCTACACACACACACACACACACACACACACGCATGATCATGCATGCATGTGCACACACACACATACACACATAGGTGCCCACACATGTTCTCACACATGCACATGCATGAGTACACACACATGTGCTACACATATACACAGAATACTAACTGTGGTAGAATATAATATAACTTTGGATTTTATTTATCCCCCAGGTAGTTGTCTTCTGTTCTAGGATCCTTCGTGGAATTTAGTTGTCCTGGTCCCTCAGTTTCCTCTTACTGTTGACATGGTCCATTTTTCCCTTGGACATTTTTGCACATGTCTGACTAGTTACTTGTAGAATATCCCTCAATCTGGGTTTAACCAATGAATCCTCACTAGAATGATATTAGGCAGTTTGGCAAAGAAGGGCGGGGGGTTACCAGATTCTCCAGGAGAAACTTGCTACTTCCTGGGCACTTACACACACTGAGGAGAGACTTCCAGACCTTGTTTCTGCTTAGCCCCTCTCCACTTTTATGACTGCCTCTGGCTTGAGGCCACTCTCACCACACTGTCCTAATGGTGCCTTTTGGGGACCTTCATTTCATTCACATTTTTCATTGGAATTCTTGTCAACTTTCTCTTTTTATTCAGTTGTAAATGTGGGTCGGCTTGGTCTGTGGGTACTCATCCTAGTCTTTTGATTGTAGTCAGTCTGTCCATCTCTTCCGACATTCAAGTCCTGTCTTTGGGTGGTCCCAGTGCCATTTTGATGTGCCTGCATCTTTTCTCCTCTTAAGTCTCTTCTCTGACACCACAGATACTTCATTCTCCCCTTCCTCCTAGTGGGAGGGCAGAGAGAAGCTATGATCTGAGCAGTGAATGTCCTCGCTGAGGCTGGAGTGCCATGCTTCTAGTCAGTCTCTCTAGTGGGTAGAACTGGGTGGTGTGTGTGTGTGTGTGTGTGAAAGAGAGAGAGAGAGAGAGAGAGAGAGAGAGAGAGAGAGAGAGAGAGTTAGTGTGTATCTTTTATAAAACATGAGTCAATAATGATATCTCTGACTCCAGCACCGGAGAGCTCATTCCAGGCCTCCTCCTTTCCCCAGCAGTGACTCCTTTCTCCAGCTTTCAGAACGGGCTCTGAAGTGGACTTTCTTGTTCCTTTCTGGTGTTCACATAATTCTTGCCTCTTGACCTGCTCCTTTGAAGAATCATGTTGAGTACGGTGCTCTTGAGTGGCCCTTTGCCTTTAGCCAACCTAGCAGGGCTCTATCAAAGCACAAAGTGATTTTCCAGCTTCTATGGGGCATGGGGTATGCAGTAGACAGGACCAAATGGCAGGCATATTTTCCCTTTTTAATAAGCCGTGGAAGCATCTTCCAAAGTAGTTATAGTTTTTCTGTAAGTATAGAAATGCCCCTAATTTTCCATCCAAACGGCACTGTCTCATCTGTTGACACTGTCGGCTTTGTGACTAAGCTACTTAGCTTCCTTCCAACCTCACCGATGAGACAGAGTTATTAAGAGTACTTCCTTGTTGAGTTGTGTCAAGTTGGAAAACACACAGAAGAAGCTGAATAAAATAAAGGATAATGTAGCGGTAGTTTTAGCTACACTGCTTTATGCTCCTAGAGGTTCGTGCTCCTCTAGCCACCTGCCCAGCAGCTCCCTGGATCCATGAATGGCTGGGAAGTTCCAATGCTCTACCTGCTACCCCAGGCCCAATCACCACTTACCACTTACCTGAATTCTTAAATGGCTTGTTGGCTTTCTCTCTCCTGCAGCTCTAAATCTAATCTGCCCCCCACACTACATCATGGTCACCCTCCTTTTCCTCCTCCTCTCTGTCCTAGCTCTCACAAATCTAAGGGTCCTGCCCCATCTTCCTTTGCCCAGCCATTGCTATTGGCTCTTTATTGATCAATCAAAAACCTAGTGGGGATAAGGACCTTCAGTGTTTGAATGCACAGATTCCCAATTAAATCAAAGCATTAGAACCAAACCCCAACAGGATAAGGTATTAAAATTAATTTTCATGTTAGCAAAATTTTATTGTAAACATATTTCACATAATACTTGGGACATGCTTATGTTATAAAAGTTTTGTTTTCTAAAATTTTAATTTAGGAAATAAAAGAAAGCAGGATGCTCAGGCTAAGTTTGAACTCCTGATAGTTAACAGATACTCTCCAGTGTGCACAGTTCTGGATTGTGAAGTGAAGGTTTTATAGAAGGATTTTTGTTTCTCTGATGCTCTGGCCTTACGTGTTTTCAGGCCTCAGCTTCACACCAAGCTCAGAGTTGATCATCAAAGGAATTTCTGAATAACTGTGAAAAGCTGTTAGAAAGGAGTCAAAGGTTTTGTGGCGAGTAGTGATTATATACCTCTCTAAAGTACTGTTTTAATGACAGTTCATACTGAAGGTGAATGTGTTTGTGTGTCCATGTCCATCTGATATGTGTGTATACTTTATTTATCCCAGTTTTACAAATGGGGATGAGGTCCATCACTCAACATATGATTAACGCATGCATGCACGCCTTTAGTTAGACATACAAAGCTTGAATCTCCAGTAGATTCCTTGAGAGTGTCCCAAGAACTATCTTTAGGTAGGCTTTCTACTTAAGAGTGGATCATGACCCCTTTGGATAAAATGGGCAGAGGGGCAAGTCTGAACTAAAGAAAAATATCTCATAAAATCAGGAGTCTTCAGGAATGCTGGAGAGAGCTTAACTGATTGGAAGAACCTATAATTATATCCCCTTTCTAGTCCTCTTCAGAGCTCAGGTAACCGCAGCTTCTCCCATCACATTTCCTGTGTCCCAGGAGCTGGAAGCTTCCCCTTCACTCACCGCAGAGTTCATGGTTCTTGCAGCTGCTCTGTGGGGGAGGTGCGATCTTGCTCAGGACTCCACGTGATCTTGCTCAGGTGTGATCTTGCTCAGAATCCCATTGCCAGCAAGTGCAGAGTCTGGGTCGGGCTGTGTGGGTCCTGAGAGTGAACTTCCGATCCCTCCGTGGTGCTGCCCTCAGTTGGGAACAGAGCTCACAGTTGCTTGCTTCTGGAATACATCCATGTTTCCCAAAACTGAGGTTTTTGGATGTCCCTGCTTTGATTGATAGTATCCATTTGCTAAAGCGGCTGCAACAAATGCCAAACTAGGATTTATTTCAGAATAACAGGTTTCTTTCAGAAGTCCAAGATCAGGATATAGGTAGGGTTGATTTCCTCCAAAAGCCATGTGGGAAGGGTCTGGGGCCAGCTTGTAGAAGGCTGCCATTTTGCTGCCTCTTTGAAGCTCATCTGCTCACAGATCCTTATCTCTGTACCTCAATTTCTGCTTCTTATATATATGCCAGTCATACTTATAAAATTGGATTAGAGTTCGCTACAATGAGCTAATTTTTTAACATAGCTGCCACTATCTAGGTCCTTATCTCCAAACACAGCTGCCTCTGTGGTACTGGGAGTTAGGACATTACTGTGTGAGTTTGGGAGAGGGCACAGTTCAGCTCAGGCCGTAGCACCTGAACTGTTCATTGACACGGCTCACTGGCTAATAATATCAAAGAGCACATGGCTGAATGCAGGAGTAAGCCCAAGAACAGATGTCCAGACAGCAGTCTGGGGACAGAAAGGGGAAGAGGGGCTGAGGTAATGATCTGATCTGGGGTCTCCAAACTTCCTGGAGAGGTTCTGGAGCTAATGGAGCACTGAGTTCTCATTGCAGGTGATAAATCTTCCCAATAGCGTTTCTAATACATTGCTCTACATTTAAATATTTTAATATTAATTTATTCTAATGTTACCTCAAGTGGATAATGAACACCACCATCCACTGAATTAAAAAGAAAGAGGAAAAATCATAAGCAAATCTCATGAATACTCTGCTCCAGGAGTGAATCCAGGCAAGAGTGAAAACTTGGTCAAGGTTAACTTCTCCCAGAATGCCAGGATCCTGCTCCACCTAGGGTGGAGTGCACGTAGTAAAGGTCAAGCTCATTGTTCCTCCGTGTATAGGGATTCCTGAATTAAACAGGTGACCCACCCAGCTGCCGGAGCAGTCAAGACGAAGACCTCCAAGAGAAGCTAGACAACTTCCACCGGAACTCAGCCTGGAGTCTGGGGGGAGGGTTTGCCCAAACTGTTAAAAGGTCCGGCGCCATTAAAGTTTACGGCTTTGATCAGTGAACATTGACTTAGCCGTACTTTCTTTTCGCCGCTCTTCCCTATGACCCCAAAATTCTCTCAACAGGTAACCCAGTTTACATGTAGCTGCTGGCGGCTACAAGCAAATCTCATGAATACTCTGCTCCAGGAGTGAATCCAGGCAAGAGTGAAAACCATTCTGTACTCACTCATTTCTCCTTTAAGTCATCAATAAGTGTCACTTATAAATGTCATTAATAAGGTAATGGGTTCAGACCCATTTAAATGGGTTATCATTGTGAGGAAGGCAACCACTTAGCTTGCAGTTTCCTTGGGAGTTTGAGCTTCAGCCACCAACGCAGCATAGTCACGGTAACTGGTACCTAATGTTTAATGTGTGTCTGGAACAGTCCAGTACTATACTCAGATCATTTCATTTAATGAATGCTTCTGTAGTCCCAGGAGCAGGTGACTATAATCCCATGTAACAGCCTTGAAGATTGAGGCTCCAACATTTAACACGGGATCTAACTAGCTATTGCAAGAAAGGGACTTCTGGTTTGAGAACATGAGCTCTTACCTAGGGCCTCTCCCAATAACGGATTGTACCAACAAGAGAAATAGACCACTCCTGCATCAGAGCTGGCATCAGAGCGCCTACAGCAGACAGGCTATCTCAGCCTGCAGGAGAGCCTGCAGCAGATCTTCCGGCTCTCACAGTGGGGAACCGAGCATGCCGGCTGAACCTTTAGAATAATGAACAGAGACACAGAGCTGGGAAGACCAGTTAAAAGCTGGAGGGGTGCTGTCCCCCGAGAATTCACTTAGGTTCTGGGAATTAGCATACAGAGCATCCTCACCTCAAGACTGCTCTGGGGGTTGGGGGAGACTGTAGCTCTGAGAGTGGTGGTGACAAGGCTGGCACTTGCCAAACACGTGTGAGGCCCTAGCTTCAATCACCAGCACCCCACAACAGAACACAATGAAACTGTACTGGAAACCAGCACGACCTCCTTCAGAGATACACTTCACAACCAGTGCCCGTGTTAACACCTATGTTGGGTAGTAAACAAGTCCTTGAAGTCCCAGGGGGTGGGTGTGAACTTCTCCACAACTGGGAATTCGGTGTTGTGGAACTATCAGAGCCAAGAAAGAAGATAGCCACGTCAGCCAGTTGCCATTAGCATGCTAGCCAGTGTGCTGGCTCCCAGGCCCAGATACACCTTTCTATATAGGCTCTGGATAAAGAGCATGGTTCTTCTCAAGATTCCTCCTTTAAAATGAGCAAGAAAATTTATTGGCCAGACATGATGGTACACACCTATAATCCAAGTTGTCAAGAGGCATAGACAGGAGGATTGCCACATATTTAAGGCCAGTTTGGTATAAATACACAAGTTTCAGGGCCTCTGGGGGCTACATGATGACTCACTCTCTCTCTCTCTCTCTCTCTCTCTCTCTCTCTCTCTCTCTCTCCCTCTCTTCCTCTCTCCCTTCGCCCCCACTCTCTCAAAACCTTTGTATTTTATTTATAATATGTGGATACATACAGTAGTAAGGAAGAAAACAAGAAAGCCGAAGTAATACTCTGTCTCCAGTAGAGGGCACTGGAGGGCCACTGCTGGAGGGAGAGGCTCCTCAGTTTCTGGGTGGCCCTGGGATTGGTGGCCCAGGTAGATAAGAGAGCACGTAGAACCTGCCTCAGCTCGAAGCTTGGCCCCCTTACAACTTGACCGCCTCATCCTAGCAGTGACCTCTCCTCAGCTGTACCTACTGAAGACCAGAGCCCCTAACACCCTTGCCCACCAGTGAGATCCCACAATGTTCACATTATCAGCTAAGGCTTCTCCTCAGCTTCACTCTTGATGCTGGCTATGATTTATCCTGCAACTCCAGAGATAAAGCCTCACAGAAAATCTCTCCGGTGTAGTGGCTGAGCCATTTCTAACTAATCTCACTGCCAGTGTAAGGGAGCCATACAGGATTCTCTTCTATGTCCTTAATCCTTATCCATAGCTAATAGTTCATTAAAGTAAACTTCCCAAGAAAACAGCTGTAGCCAGAATGTTACAAACACTACTACCTGGGCCAAATTGTGCTGTCCTGGTGGTAAGGCGCAACCCTCTAGTGTGCATGCTGATTTCGAGGATAGTTTAGACAGAACTCGCTGCTGTCTGATCTCAACCCTGGTTCTGTTTATGATATGCTTTTGGTAAAGATTTGAGGGCACTAGATCCAACCAGCACCATCTTAGTTTGCTTTCTGTTGCTGTGATGCAGACCATGGCCAGAAGCAGCTGATGAGAGAGGGCTTATTTTGCTTACAGGTTAGATATAGTCAGTCCATCAACAAGGAGAGCTGAGGCAGGGCCTGAAGTCATGGAGGAATGTTACTTACTGGCTCGCTTCCCATAGTTTGCTTTCCTATACAACCCAGGAAGTCAACTCCGAAGCGACACTGCCCACAGAGGACCAGTTCATTCTACATATCAATCACTAATGAAAAGCATTTCTGGCAGGCTTGCCTATAGGCCAGTCTGATGGAGGCATTATCTCTGTTGAGGTTTCTCTTCTCAGATAACTTTAGCTTTTGTCAAGTTGGGAAAACAATAACAACAACTACTACTATTGCTACTACTGCTGCTACTAACCAGGCCTGCACCCAGGAGGCAAAGGCAGGGGAATCACAAGTTTAACACAAATCAGGATGACACAGTGAGGCTCTACCAGAAAGAAAACAACAACAGTAGCAAAGTCACTAGAGATAAACTCAGACCAAAAGAGCTTTGCAAAGCAGCGATGAGAAGAGGATGTGGGGCTGCAGTCTGAATGGGTGAGCACCCGAAGGATGGTCCTCAGGAATCAAGAACAGGGATGGTATGGGTTCAAAGGTTAGCAGTTGAAGAATGTGGGCCCGACATGGGAAGTGCGACACAGCCTGGCTCCCTTCCTTAGCTACTGCAGAGAAAAGTATGGATAGTGTCTGACCAGAAGGCACACAGAAGGCACAATTCCTGTCACGGTTAGCCATTTTTGCTGAAACTGGCATTTTCAGGACGACGGGGGGGGGGGGGGGGGGGGGGAATGAAAAGACATTTTTATTCAGCTGTCCTGTCACTTACCAGAACCTGGGGCATTTTGCTGACACAACAGGGTCAAGTTTTAAAGTGATCCCTTTTGATCTAAATTGAAAGCTTGAAGCTGTGTTCAAGACACAGAAAAGAAATCCAGAGACTGTTTCCAAGAAATCCAGAGACTGTTTCCAAGAAATCCAGAGACTGTTTCCGGCCTGTCAGGCATCCCCAGCTTTCTCTGGCTCTACGGGTCTCAAAATTAGAGTCGTTTACAAATCAAATGGGCAATACTCTAGCGCTTACAAGCTGCAGCGTTTCCCCAGTAAGATGGAGAACCAGAAGCCGTGTGGACATGTGTCTTCTGCCATGCGGGCAAAACTGCTTCAGAGAGAATGCAGACAGCTCAGGCAGCAGGAGGCGACACACCAGGGCCGCGGGGCAGCCCCACACCTGTGCCTTCTCTACCTCGTTGTTGCTTCCTGTTCTAGCCTTAATTTTGTGGGTGATGTCTCAATTTCAGTTGTGTGAAATGTTCTCCAGGTGTTTATATACCAAGGACTAGCTGCAGTGGCTGTAAATCTAGACATTTCCAAGAGCAAAGTCTCAGCCTTTTACACTCTTCAACACAACTTTTCCTGTGTGTCCCCTGCAGGGTAACAGCTGGCATTGTGTGGCATGACACACAGCACAGTCTATTACTAAGTTCCTGGCTGTCTTTTTTTTCTTTTCTTTTTTTTTTTTTTTATAAATTCCATTGCTGTGTGCACTGACAATAGTGTGTGTGTGTGTGTGTGTGTCCATACATGCACAAGTGTGTATATTCCCATGTACATGGAAGATAGAGAATAACCTATCAATCCTCAGAAGCCATCTACCGTGTTTGGTTTTTTTTAAGGATATTTACTTTATTTTATTTTTATTTATGTGTATGGAGAGTGGGTGCTGGCTGGTAGAGGTCAGAAAAGGGTGGCTATTGGATTCCCCTGGAGCTGGAGCCACCTGAAGTGGAAGTTGTAATTGAGCCACCTAAAGTGGAAAAGGATTTTGGGAACTGAACTCTGGTCTTCCACAGGAGCAGCTAGTGCTCTTAACTGCTGAGCCATCTCTCCAGGCTCCCACTACATTTCAATAAGTACTATTATTAAGACTATTGACAGTATTTGAGTCAGTATTTCTCGCTGACAAGGAACTGTCCAAGTAGGCTAGGCTAGCTGGCAGCAAGCCCTGGGCATTTGCCTGTCTCTGTTCTTCCAGCACAGGGATTACTGTCCACTATTCTGCATGGGGTCTGAGGATTAAAACTTGCAGATAAACTAGATAGCAGTTAATCTTTAATCCCAGCACTTGGGAGGCAGAGGAAGGTAGATCTCTGTGAGTTTGAGGCCAGTCTTGTCTACAAAGTAAGTGTCAGGATAACCAAGGCTACACAGAGAAACTCTGTTTTGGAGGGGGGAGGGGAATCAGAAAACAAACAAACAAACTAAAAACTTTGCAGTCTATCTTCCTCACCCTTGTTGTGTGCTTTATAACCTAGACTATTAAAGTCTATCCACCTCTGGGGCTCCCTTCTCCTGGCCTCTATGTCTCTGCTTATGGAGTATATATTACCTGAAATGCTTTCCCTCCTCCATCTTGACTGTGGTCTACCCAACAGTGTGCTGGTAAGTACAGAGCCACAGGCCTTCCCAAAGGAAAAGCCTTGATTTTAACTTTCCTATGGCTATCAAGCCAGTCAATGAATGCAGAGTTGAAAGGAAATGTACACTGTTACCTCTTGCTTGCTAGTCTGTATGGCTTCTGGTTATCCTTGGTTCTACTTCTCCTTAAACACTCTTTAATTGCAACTTTCTCTGACCCCCTAACCCTTGGGTGGGAGCCCCCCCAGATGACATCTTGTTTCTCCTCCTTGTACTTTAAAACCCTAACTTAGGCCTTTCTGTTTCTTAGACTGTGTTCCATGAAGGCAGGATCATGTGTTCTTCCTTTGTGATTTTTGGCATCTAAGCTACACATAGCCTGGCCTGGCACCTAGCTGCCATCTAATGGATGTTTACTGGGTGAGTAGTCAGTCCTCCCTTGCCAAGATGATGCAACTTTTAGTCTTCGGTTGGATTCCATTGTCTCCTGTTCTTAGAAGTAAGCCTTTCCAAACAAGCTCTCAGAAAACGTCATCCAGACTTGTTACAAACTGAGCCTCCAACTGGCTGAATGACTGTGGCCATGGGGGTGAGGGAGATGGCTGCTGAGCTGGTTTCTCTAGCTGGTTCTTCGGAGCCTGGAACCCCCAGACGTTAGTGGAGAACAATAGCAATGATTACATGCCTTTCAACCTCGTCTATTTTCTAAGACCACGTCTTTGTCTGGGCAGATGATGGCCTTTCAATCAACTTTGCAAGTTAAAAACCAAAACCAAAAATCTTCACATTTACAAGGCTTTACCTCAACCCAAACCTTGCTACCAAGTGTTAGCTGTACTCTCATAAAACATGTGACCCACCCCAGGCATGTTGGCATCAACAAGATGGATTTTCAGAGAACTTCAAAACTAATTATTCTTTTGTATCTTGAAAATGGTGAAAAAATAAAATAATAAAATAAAACAAACAAACAAAAGAAAATGGTGTATATCAGAGAAGCAGGTTGTGTCAGAGTCAAGGCAGGGTCAGCAAGATGGCCAAACCTGATAACCTGAGCTCTAACCACAGAACCTACTGAAAGGAGAGTCAGTTCCCACAGCAGATTATGACCTTCATATGTGTGCTGTGGTATGTGCACATCTCCTCAGTATAAACACACAGACACACAGACACACACACACACACATATGTCATACATACATATGAAATTTAAAATTATATATATATATTAAATTTGAAAATATAGAATTGAGCTTGGTTAACTAGTGATGTCACCTACTCCAGAAATGGGTTTTCTAGTCTATGTGGTTATGCCCAGTGAATCACCTTTGAATGCTCCATTGTGGTAGCCACGGGGTGTAAAACAGGTGCGATGGCTAGTTGTAGTGACTGTAGCAGAGAGGCACACTGTTGGCTTGTGGATTTTTACTCATCATCTCTTCTGTTTCTTGGTTCCTTATTGATATCCTTGCTTCAGATCACAACTCCCTGCGGATGATTCTCTGTCTACAGTGGAAGAAGGTTCTCAGTCCCAGTGGCCTAACTCGGACAAACTACAGCTCTGTGACCTCTGTTGGTGGACCCTCTGGTTTCCCCAAGAGAACTTACATGAGTCACACTTTTCTTCACATACACCCCAGGGTCAGATCAAGAGCAGCTCTCCCCACTCCACGGCTTGTCTTCAGTCCATTATACAGCAAACTCTCCTGGTATATTTAGGAAAAAAAAAATACATCCTAGCCCACTCCATCCAAGCCAGCAAGTCAGCGGTGGGACCTGCACATGTGTATGTGATTTTGACAGCCTTGGGTAAGTCTCACATGTGATTAAAGCTGCCCATCCCCACTGAGGGGTCCCAGGCTGCAGCCCACACTCAGCTCACTTGGCATTACTCTTTATTCTTTCTCTACATTATCAGGCCCCCTGTCCCCTTGGTTAAATTGGACAGTTCCCTGTCCAGTCATTCCTCACCTTCAAAGGCCAGTGCTGGAACTTCTATTCACAAACAGCTCCCATGCCTCAGGGACTTGGACCTCCTTTCCTTATCAATGCCATCAAACATGAGCAAACCTCCCATCCACACCTTCTTTCTTTTTAAACCTTTGAACTAAATAATTACTGTGATTCAGGCAAGGAACAACTTCAGGGGCACTCACGGGGTACACAGCACACACTAGTTGCTGCTTTCAAGGCCCTTCATGTCAGGAAGGAGGACATCACAGCAAGAAAGGACAAGGATGATCTACATGCTGAGGAATGTCCTTATCTCAACATTAATTTTCAAAGCTGCCTTCTCAGGAAGTAGAAGACGACAATCTGATTCTATTGAAGAGGAATTTCCATAAGCAAACTAGATCCTGCATCATTTCCTTGTCTTTAGAAAACCTTGATTTCACTAGCTGAGCTGACAGAGCAAAGGAGGACAAATGTTTTAACTATGCAGATAGTTATTAAAGATGCTGGCTAATTTTATGTCAACTTGACACCAGCTAGAGTTGTCTGAGAGGAAGGAACCCCAATTGAGAAAGTATCTCCATAAGATCACGCTATAAGCAAGCCTGTAGTGTGTTTTCTTCATTAATGATTGATGGGGGAGGGCCCAGTCCACTGTGGGCGGTGCCATGCCTGGCTTAGTGGTCCTATAAGAAAGTAAGCTGAACAAACTATAGAGAGAAAGCCAGTAAGCAGCACCTCTCCATGGCCTCTGTTTCAGCTCCCGCCTGTGGGTCCCTGCTCTATTTGAGTTCCCACCCTCACTGCCTTTGGCGGACTAGCTTTATGAGCGTGGGGTAGCAGTCTGGGACTCCTCAGCAGGGCTGGCCAGCTTTAAACACACATGAGACTTACCCAAGGCTGTCAAAATTACTTACATGTGTGCAGGTACCATTGTATTTTCTTCTAAGTATGGAATTATGAGTGAAAGAAACACTTTCCTTCTCAACTTGCTTTTGGTCAAGGTATTTCAAGTGCACAGGACAATTTCAGAAGATTAATTTACTCTATTCCACCATGACTTTCTGGTCTTGACTCTTAGCTTTTAAAACAAATAGGCACCACTAATTGGGAAAATATATTTACATTGCATATACCTGTAGAGTGGTAGCAAATGTCTCTTTCTATAGGACTATCAATAAGTGGAAAAAGAAAGAAAAGGTAACGTGGTGATCAAAGAAGCCCAGTAGGTTGTGTTCAGAGTCCTTGAGCCAGACCAGTGACTCTTGGCAACGGGTGTTTGCATTTAGAGCTGTGCAGGCAAATATATATATATATATATATATATATATATATATATATATATATATATATATATATATATACAGAGTGTTGCCCTGTAGCTTCTAATGCCACTGAGATGAACAGCTTTGCAGAGGAGGGGTGGGAAGGGTAGGGGCACAGAGCAGTACATATGCAGTGGAGAGAGGCTGAACCTGAGCTACCACTGGAGGCCATATTGATGTGTGTACCCTGTACATATGCCTCAGGCCATGTTGATGTCCCTGGTCCCTGCTGCCACCAGGGGCTATCTCTGAGTCTGTGGTCTTGCTATATCTAGGGCCATGTTGATGCCCTTGGTCAGGGCTACCACCTGAAACCATGTTGACATCCTTGGATTGTGATCCCACCAGGGCCATGCAGATATGGTGGCCTGTGCAGCTGCCTGATGCCATGATATCTCTGGTCCCTGCTGCCACCAGAGGCCTTGTCTGTGTCTGTTGTTCTGCTGCAGCCAAGGCAAAGGTGGTACCTGTGGCCCAGGTTACCACCAAAGGCCATGCAGATGTCTGTGGTCTGTGCTGCTGCCTGAATTCATGTTGGTGTCCATGGGCCAGGCTGCCACCAGACACCATGCTGAGGTCTGTGGCATGTGCTAACACCAAAGACCATGTACAAGCCCATGACCTACGCCCCTGTTGACTGTAAAGGACAAGGAAGCTTCTGTCTATGCGGTGACTATGACCGAATTCTCACAGTTGAGGAAGAGAAACATAGAAGGCTTCTGTGACATTCTCCCCACCTCAAAAGTAACAAATTACACAGGGAGTCACCAAAGAGAACTCTTAAAAATTGTGATAAGGATGCTAAAGTATAGCTCTTTACTTGGCTACTGGTGGGAATGAAGGTCAGGAGGGACCCAATTTTCTTTAAGCGGCTGGCCCCTGGGTGTGCTTCAGTGACTATATGGACAACAAAAATTGGACTTGTGTGTGTGTGTGTGTGTGTGTGTGTGTGTGTGTGAGAGAGAGAGAGAGAGAGAGAGAGAGAGAGAGAGAGGAGAGGGAGGGAGGGAAGGAGGAGGGGAGAGAGAGGTCACAAGGGCCGGGGGTGGAAATAGGGGTGGGATGGGCATGGGAGGAATGGGAAGTAAGCATGATCAGAATACACTATGTGAAATTTCCAAATAATCAATAAAATATCATGTTAATTTACTTTCAATTAAAGAAAAGAATGCTGTCTTTGTCAGCATTGCCATGGGTTCTAACATAAATGTGAATTTCTGTGACCTGCCTTAGTCACATTTCTTAAGCAGTCAATTTCTTAAGCGGAGCTTAGGGATTTTAATTTTTGACAGGTCTGAAGACAATCCAAAAATAATCATAAGAAAAAAAGGAGCTTCAGCAAACAAAACTGCCAACAGATACAAAGGCCTGCAGGCTCTGAGGAACAGTAGTGTCATCTTGGCCAAAATACAGTTCTCAAGGAGACGAGTGGAGGGAGCCCAGGATCAAGAGGGGGAGTCGTGGAGCCGTGATTAAGCAACAACTCCACCGCGCACCAGCTAGTAGTGTCTCTCTGCAACAAGCTGACGCTTTCTGACTACTCTGTGAAGATGAATATTGACCCTTTAATACATTTCCTTTTCCAGCCTGCCCTGAAGCTTGACCAGAACAGACTGTTGATGCCACTGTGGCGGAAGAGGCTGGTTTCCAGTTATAGTGTGCACCCCAGCCAGTCCCCGTGCTTTTCCAGTGTGCAGCCCCTGCAGCAAGAGCAGCAATCCTGAGGACCAGTTCCCACAGCATGTTCGGCCTCACAGTTCTCAGCTCTGCAGGGTCTGGCCACAAGCACAGCTTGGTCAGTGCCATTATTCAGTTCTGTTGCAAGTATCCTTAGCAAGACATTTCCCCATGATGGCTTTCTCAAGCAAGCTGATTCACAGGTTCTGTCATGCAGTAAGTACCATGGTGACTTCTCTGCTCATCTGAGAGTCATGCCCATACACTTTCAAAGAAGATGGGTGTCTCAGCCCCAAGCCAGCCATAGAAGGTGGGTCTTTCCTGCTCACTCTCTCTTCCATGCCGGTGGGTGACTGCTCTTTATGTCTGCTTGTTTGTGGAGTTTTCTGCATTCGTTAAATTTTTCTTCACTCCTTACTTTTTACTTTTTTATTTCTCCTACTATAAACATTCTTCACATTAAACTTTCCAATTACGGTATAGCTTTGTTCACATATTTGGGTTGATATAATACTCAGGGTGGGGAAGTGTGTGTGTGTGTGTGTGTGTGTGTGTAATAAGTGTTATATATAGTATATACCCCCAAATGCACAGGAGTATCCATAGAAGCTTCATTCAGAATCACTGACTTCGTTGCTTGCTCAGCTGCTGTGACAAAATGACTGACAAAGTGACTTAAGGAAGAGCAGGTTTGCCTTGACTCGGTTCCAGGGAACATCAGGGCAGGAGGAGCCTCAGGCAGCTAGCTGCTCCTATTACAGCCATGGACAGCTGTTCTGGTTAGTTTTATGTCAATTTGACACAAGCTAGAGTCATAAGAGGAGGGAGCCTCAACCGCAGGGATTAGAAGTCAGTGGGTTTTGACTTACCTGATTGCGGTGGAGGAGAGAGAGGAGTGAGGAGACACTGGGAGGAGAAGGAAGAAGAATGAGAGGAGAGGAGGAAGCCACCAGGAGGACAGATGGACCATGAGCATATGGCCAGGAGAAACAGCAGTATTTGGGGTACACCGCTGGGGAGGTAGCCAGGCCAGCAGTTAGAAAAGTACTTAGAATTGTCCTCTCCCCACCCCAGTAATTGTCAAAGCCAAATAAAATAGCCATAGTCTGAGTCTCATTTTTTTGTAAGCTAGTTGGGGATAAGTTTAAATTGGTTGTACTACAGAGAAAATGTCTCAGTAAGTTCAGTCTGTAGGCAAGCTTGTAGAGTATTTTCTTAACTAGTGATTGATGGGGAGGGCCTAGCCCATTGTGGGTGGGGCCCCCTCTTGGCTGCTGGTCTTATGTTGTATAAGAAACAGGCTGAGCAAACCTTGAGAACAAGCCAGTAAGCAGCACCCCTCCATGGCCTCTGCATCAGCTCCTGCCTCCAGGTTCCAGCCCAGCTTGAGTTCCTGTCCTGACTTCCTTTGATGATGAACAATAATGTGGAAACACAAACCAAACTAAATCTTTTCCTCTAAATTGCTTTGATTATGGTGTTTCATGGCAGCAATAGAAACACTAACTAAGACAATCAGGAAGCAGAGAAAGATGGATTCTGGTGCTTAGCTTGCTAATCGTTTTTATTTAGTATAGGTCCCCCAGCCATGGAAAAGAGCCCATATTTAAGGTGAGTGTCTTAATCATAGTTAACCTAATCTCAAAAGTCCCCCACAGACACTCCTAAAAGCTTGTCTCCTGTGTAATTCTAGATCCTTCAAGTAGGTATCAGAATTAAGTATCACAATAGCCAATACTGAAAACCACCCTAAATGGCCAATGGAATAAATACTACTCATAAATGAAAAAGAGGGCTACTTGGGATGAATCTCACAATCACTGTTGAGTGAAAGAAGCCAGATGTACTATAGCATATTCTGTAAGATTTGACTCTGTGAAATGCATCAACAGACAGATTCACCATGACGGAAGTCAGAATAATGATTCTATGTAGGTGGAAGGATAGGCAAAATAGAAAGAATACAGGCATATTTGGAGGAATAGTTGACATGTTACAGTTTGATGGAAGGGTAAATACACAGACATAACTTTATGTAAGAAGGGAGGTGACTTAGTGGTTAAGACCCAGGATTCCCAAACTCATACAAAAGCCAGGCATGCCCACACAGGCAGGTCTGCAAATCCGGCAGTAGGGGCATCAGGAGGAGGCAGGTGTATCCCTGGAGCTTGCTGACCAGATAGTTCAGCCATACAGTGAGCTCTGGGTTCAGTGAGTCTCTGGCACAAATAAGGTAGGGACAATTGGAGAAAGTGACCTGGGATTGACTTTGGCCCACACAAGTACATGCAGAGGCACATGCACTTGCACGAAGTGACCATTGTGTGCACGTTTGCAATACTTGATACTCTAATAAAAAGATGGCTTTAAAAGGCAATGTGAATGGAATTGCTAGAGAAGAGCTGTGGTGTGAGCTGTGCAGACAAGATCCCTAAGTATTTGCCATGCTCTTGTCCCCCTAAGAGTACGGACAGAGACATTTATTTCCCCTTGAGGCTGATGACTGGAACCACGGTCCCTGCTCTATGAGTGTATGGTGTGTGGGAAGAAAGTAGACGGTGAAGGAAGCGACGAAGATCAAGAGATTTTCCCACATATTTAGTCAGCTAGTGGTGATGGGCACACCTCACTGTCTCTTCCTGGCCAGGACCCTGTCTGCACATCGCACATTCAGAGGCTCCCTTCAAACCGGTCTGAGATGAGTAATGGCATGCTTTATAGAACAGAGCAGAGAGTTTCATTTGAGAAAGCCAACAGAGAATGATTCTGAAATAATCCAGTCACGGCTGGTTGGCAGTGACACAAATTTCTCCCTCTTGTGTTGTCTTACCATGGTGCTGAAAACTGCTGGGAGTGGCGGAGGAGCACGTGGGCCAGCTGGGCGCTGCCTGCAGTCACTGTGCTTCCAAACGGCAGAAATATGAAAAATCAGAATGCTCACTCCTCCTAGCAGCCGCCAGCCTTCCTACACTTCGTGGACAGGGACCAAAGGAAGCGCAATCTGTTGCTCAGAGCTGGTGTCGGCATGAGCAACTGCCACAAACTGGAGGAAGGAACTCTCACCTCCAGAGTCCCTCCTGCTCCTTGAGCGCCTGAACAGGGCCTCCCAGGCAGCCACAGAGGCAACCAGGACTCGCTGGAATCCATGCAAGGAACATTTAGCTGCTGCTTGATCACACTGAATCCCAAGGTGTAAACAGACAGAGGACAGCAGCATTGAGTCCCCCATCTACTCATTCGTAGAAGAGGCCGATTGAAAGTCATTTGTCCTTCTTGTGTATGCCTTCATCCTTTAACTGTACTTATCTCTCAGTTCTGGTGTCAACTTCTTTCCTTGCACCCACCTTGTTCTTTTGGGTCCCATGGAGCCTTCGGGGGCGCCATGTTGGGCTCTGCCAGTAGAGGGCGCTGCCGGGAGGAAAAGGAAAGGGAAGTTTTATTCCTCTGTGCTGTAACCAAGCCCACTGAGGCAAAGGGAGACAGAGGGTCTGGGTGGTGTTTGTCTCAGTGGGGACGAATCTCACAGAGCTTAGACCAGCGATCCCCAAAGGTCAACTTCTCCTTTCTTGGTAACCACACATCGTTTTTGTCACCAGTCTGATAGCTAAACTTTCCCCCAAATTTTCCCTTCTGCCCCATACACACTAGCCATGCTAAGTCTTTTGCTGTGCTCCCTCCGTTTTGTTACTATCAGACTTGTCTTCTGACTGGTCCCATTGCATCTCGTGTGCTGTGGCTAATCTTTAAAAAGCAGGGGCTTTTGCCTCCCAGGGAAGCAGCCTTCCAATTGGGATATGCTAGACTGGACATACTCCAGTGAGTTTGTTTCCAGACCCTAGTCAGATTGGCCTGGGATGCGCCATTAGGCAAATACCATAAGGCTGGATCTCCTTTCACAGACTGCCTTTGTGTGTATAAAAAAGAAAAGCCCATTTCTCCGGCCTCCCTCAAGTTATAACAGCATTGTTTAAAGTTGTAGTACATTTATGTTTTTAAAAATAATTTGACAATCTAGAGAAATTGTGTATAAAACGTTAGAATTAGGAATTTTTAAAATTAATTACTAGAAAATTAGGGATTAATTAAAAATTGATTTGGGGGCCTGGGAGAGATAGCTTAGTCAGCCATGTGTTTGCTGTATACACATGAGGACTTGAGTTTGGATCTGTATCACCCATGTAAAAGCTAAAGTAGGCTGTATTTTTCTATAACTCTAGCTGGCCAGTCAGCTAGGCTAGCCAAAAACCTGAGTTCCAGGTTCAGAGAGAGACTCTGTCTAAAACTGAAATGGAGAACAACAGAGGTCATGAACCTCTGGCCTCTGTACAGGCATGCATGGGTGTGGACACCTGTACTCTCTCTCTCTCTCTCTCTCTCTCTCTCACACACACACACACACACACACATGCACACACACACACACACACACACCACACCTATACATGCACAGCATACACAGAGAGAGCACACAAGCAGAGAGCACATATACATGCATACACATTCACACACAGAGAGAACACAACACACACACCAAAAAATAAATAAAAATAGAATTGTATGGGCTACCACTGCTTAGAATTATGATAGGGGATTAATTATAGATTTTCAAGCATAAACTGTGATAAATGTGGTAATTAAAAGGGGATGGACATCCAAGGAGGAGAGGAAATGTTTTACTGCTAGCAGGTTGTTCACAGATGTGTAAATGTATGGTAGATACATTAATGCACCAACACTTGTGTTTTAAATTGTCAATATTAAGACTCACTTGAACTGGCATTTAAACATGAGGAGAAACTTTAAATCTTATCTTTAGCCAAGAGAATTATAGATTTCCAAAAATCACTTCAGGAGATATGTGCCTCACTTATGATAAATTATGAAGATGATGAAGACTGTCTGGATGAATGCATGCATGTGTGCATGCAGGAAGGAAGGAAGGGAGGGAGGGAGGAAGGAAGGAAGGAAGGAAGGAAGGAAGGAAGGAAGGAAGGAAAGAAGGAAGGAAGGAAGCGTCAGGTAAATGCGAGAAAGGCTTGAAGTGGAACTCAAGGGTTCTTTGGAAATCCAGTTGTGTTGGCTGCTGTTTTGCTGGGGCAAACATATTAGGGAACATTTTGCTGAAGCAGACACAGGTGAAAAGCTAAGGCAGACTTGTGAAGGAACATTTAGCTGGAGCAGACACAGGTGGAAGGATGTTCTGCTAAAGCAAGCACATGAAAGGACACGAGATGAAGGATTCTTCACTAACGGCATGAATGCATTATTCTGCCTTACATTGTGTCGTTGGGCTGCACTTGTCTGGACTCCATAGAGAGAAATGTGGCAAACAAAACTTCTGGTGATATGCTGAGGCTTCTTGCCACTTCCTTGCACCTGGACCGAGCGACAGAGTGATGCCAGCTGAGACACACTCACAGTGAGGCAAGACCCAGGGAGGACGTGTGATGTCTGGAGGGAGAATAAATAGTACTCCTCGACAGTGACAGAGGCTGAGCTTGGCTTGCTTGCTTGTAGAGCTAGCTGCACAGTGCTTGTTGGTCCTGCATCTTCCCTGCCTCACTGAGAGAGGCACTGCTGAGAACTTTTCCTGACATTCCTGTTGGCCCTGGTCTGTCCTGCTGACTGGTGCCTAGGCTGAGGCCTGGCTGTTCCTCATGCCACTGCTGCTATCCTGATACTACCAAACTAGACTGCTGGAGTATCTATGAAGTGTTTGTGAATGGATCGAGCTGCAGATGCTGACCTGTGAACTGTTGATTTCCTGACAATGAAGATGCAGTCTGCTCCAAAGAACCATTTCTAAACAGGTCCACTTCCTCTGTATCTTTTCTTTCTATAACCACTGATGGGTGGTGGGCTATAAGGGAGGTTAACGTGTTCAAGAACCATCATTAAAAGTAGGCATGAAAAAAATTAAAATTACAGAGGCTTCCAAGGATAAATGACAGCAGACTCTTGTTTCCCTATTCTAGGAAGCTTCTCCTCTTAGGGAACCAGGTAGAAGGGGAAATAGCATGTATGTGAGAGGGTGCAGTAAAGAAAATGCTGACATGACTGCTCCATGATATGGTTAAGGTTTTTATTGTAAATATGAGAGAGAGAACAGCCAGAGGCATCTGGAAGAGTCCAGAGAGAGCAGGAAGAGAAAGAGTTAGACTGAATGTGGCTAGCTGAGTCATCATGGCCAGGGCTACCTGTGAGGGAAGGGAGAATAACCAGAGATAGAGAATACAGGGAACAAGGGAGGAGAGGAGGGGTGGGTGGGGTGGGGAACCTTGTCTTGTAGAGAGAACAGAACAGGAATCTGGGAAGAGGGAAGCCTGGGGAGGGTAGAGGCTTTGAGATGTGTGACAAGTCTTGTGTTGCTGAGGGAGTCTGGAAGCCAGCATGGGCTTTGACCTGCAGCCTTGGGGGCTGTGTGTCCTGTGGCCAGAGGTCAGGGAACCAACTCCTTCTGGCAGATAGGAACTGGTTTCACAAGTTCCTGAGGAATGCTGCCTTTTATCTAAGGACCAGAAATCCTCCTGTAGTCCAGGTTGAGCTTATGTTGGATGTTTGGACAGCCTGAGTCCTAACTTGACACACACCAGATCCTCTTGATGCTGAGGCTCCATTCAGGGACCATATCAACCTAAGTGTCTCCTCCAATCTTATGGCCAGTGGCATGCTGAATAACTTATAGCAATGTATCCCTTAAGCCTTGTGTATCTTCCTTTGGTCATCTGAATAATAGATGATGGAAGTTCTGACTTGGTGATAAAATACTCATCTGGCCTTTCAGAAGGAAACAACTGTGATGTAAAACAACCTTGGACTCAGAGCCAAAAAACCAAGGTGGTGTCCTGGATTTGCTTTTGCCAGTTACATGTTGACCCGGTGCCCCCATGTCCCATGTTGCTTATTCTTGTCAGTAAAAAGCAGATAATGATAAAAGTAATTCTGAGCTTTAGATGAAACCATGCATCTCAAAGAAACTAGCACCTGGCAGTCTCTTGGCAAAGGTTTGGCTGAAGCTAAAGGTCTAGTTGGCAAACCACCATTCATCATTCCAGGTCCTAAGCTACTGGTTACTTTACCATTAATTAAACTAGGTACCCTCTGTGGCTACATGCTGCCAACACTCTGTCATCTTAATGCAGGCAAGTAGTAAGTACCTTTGGTTCTTGCACACATCCAAATGTGGTGGTCTGAATAAGTATGGCCCTCCTAAACTCATGTATTTGAAAGATTGGCCCATAAGGAGTAGCACTATTAGGAGGCGTGCGTGGCCTTGTTGGAGTAGGTATGGTCTTGGCAGAAGTGTGTCACTATAGAAGCAAGCTTTCAGGTCTCCTAAGTTCAAGCTATGCTCAGTGTAGCATAGCTTTTTCTGCTGCCTGTGGATGAAGATGTAGAACTCTCAGCTCCTTCTCTAGCACCATATCTGCCTTTGTGTCATCAAGCTTCTTGCCATGATGATAATAAAATACACCTCTGAAACTATAAGCCAGTTCCAATTAAATGTTTTCCATTATAAGAGTTCCTGTAGTCAAGGTGTCTTTTTACAGCAATAAACTCTAAGACACCAAGTTCCCAGTCATGTGATTTGTAAGCTCTTTGGATGAGATACACTTCATTCTATTTCTTCTTTAGAATGGGTGGATGTGATGTCACATGCTTTTCTGGGGTCAGTAGTATTACTGTATTAAAATACAAAATGCAGGGACCACATCTTGCCATACTAAATCTGCTCTCACACATGTGTTATGGTGTTAACTACTATTGAGTGTGAAATTCAATTGACTAAAAGATTATTTACAGACAGAAGTGATTTTCTTACACCAGTTGATGACAGAACTTTGTCCCCCAAACATCGTGGCAGGGGGCCTGATACTTTACAATCAACAGAGGCCAACTGGGAAGGTGAAGCGATGTTCAGGATGCTTCGGAATGTTTTCCAAAGAGTTCTGAGGCATGTTGTAGCTAGGATCAAGCTAAAATGAGTTAAAGTTCTTCCTGTGCTCAGGCCAGCAGCCATCTTTAAATCCAGGATTGCTCTTCACACATTTGCCTTAAAACAAGGAATGTATAAAATAAGTCTTGAGTACTTTCTGGAAAGTGAAGCCATGTCTTAATCCCAGCAAGATTAAGATTCTCCAGGAAGTTCAAAGCTTGCTTTGGGTACACAGTATGTTTACATGAGACCCTGTCTATAGATAGATAGATAGATAGATAGATACATGCATACATACATAGACACATAGATACATACATACATACATACATACATACATACATACATACATACATTTTTTTTTTCATTCCAGATTCCCATTAGTTTAAGGAAAATAAAACTCTGAGTTTCTGCTGAACACCAGCCACGGGCTCAGGCCTTTCCAGCTTTCCCACTCCTCAGGACACCCCAGAAGAGTGGACAGCATTCCTGTTTCAAAGACACAGAGACTCCACTCAGGAGGTTGAATTCGAGGACTACCCTCGAGGCTAGTCTCTCTGAATAAAGCCTACATGTTCCAAACAGCTCTAACTCTGGCTCAAGATGTGCTTGTTAGAAAAAGTGGAATTCTACACACGAGGTTGCTTTTCCACAATATGATCCAAAGCAGTCTGTTCATCGGCATCTGTAGGGAGTTGGGACAGTGCCTCCCTGCCTTCAGTGTGAGGTACAATTGATCATCTGGGGGATTGTGAAATGGATTGTTGAGCTCTTGTTCTCAAATTCAAAACCTAGATGTCTTTATCTCTTTTTTATATGCATGTGTGTGTTTGGGTATATGTGTTTGTGAGTACAGTTGTCCGTGGTTGTGAAGCCAGCCAATGCCTAGGTTGGGAACCAAACTGCTGTCTTGGGGGCAGGAAACACTTAGCTGCTGAGCCACCACTCCATTTGCTTCTGGCTAGATATCTCACATTATGTCCTGGCTGATGCCTCTTTATGAAGTACAGTCATGATCAGAAAGATCTAGGTTGGAATTACAGACTCAAGGGCTAATTTTTGTCCCTGTCCTGTAGCAATAACATCAGATCTCAGGGTGCAGGAACCAGTCTTCTGGGTCTATATGGGGTGTTTGTTTGTTTGTTTTGTTACAGTCTCACTCTGGCTCAGGCTGGCTGAGAAATCACTTATGTAACTCAGGCTGTCCCTGAACTGTCTCATAGACCCTCCTCTCTTAGCTTCTAGAGTGCTAGGATCAGAGATTCAGACTCCCTATCCGATAGGAGTCTTTTAAGTAACTACTGACTGTTCTGCTCAACCAAGTGTGAATACTGTCATCCAATGGGCCTTTAAATTAGACTTTCTCTCACATACAGCCTCATTTTAAAATGATGCCTCGTTTTGAGCGACAGCCACACTGCAGAACCATTTACAACTGACCTGTTGTGACCTGCCCCTGTGTTTAAAATATCCACAAGGGATCTCTCTCAGCCTGCACTTCATAAATAAAAACAAAGCGGGGGGGGGGGGGGAATAGAACTATTTATTCATTGATTGGTTTTTGAAAAGCCCTCCAATTGTAGCTTTTCCAGCTCATCAAGGGGAAAGAAGCTTCACTGATGAGTGGTTGTTTCATTCCATCACAACCAAGTGACATGAGGAGAGGGAAGCCATTTCCCGAAAGCCACGCCCCTTCCTCTCCACTCCTCCTCCACCCCACACCCCCTCCCCTGCCATTTACCCTCTTCTGCCCCTGGGATCTGGAGTTAGCAAGGGGTTGGCAGGCTGAAGCTGGTGCCCTGCACTTGCAGCTGGGAGGCTTCCTCAGAGGTGGAGAGGTCACACAAAGTAACATTCAAAGGCGGAGGGCAGGAAGCCAGCCTCATGCTGGGAGGTGCCCCAAAAGATGCAGGTGCTTCCCTCGCTGTGCCTGAGCTGTGGGCTCTGAGGGACGCCAGCAGGGGGGTGGGGGGTAGGGGAGGCCTTTATACATTCGTAGTTTCCTTTGCCTCCTGGCTCCTTCCAGCACCTCACACAGCACCGATGAGAGAAGGGTTGACGCAGCTTGAAGAGTTCAGGGATCAGTGGCCTGACCTGACGTTCCAAGCACAATGGCGTTCGAGGTGATCTTGCAGACAGATTCTTTGTCCTTGTATGGCTCAACTCTGCTATTTTTCCCAAGAGAACCTGTGCTACTGCACTTGAAAACAATATGGGAAGATTTAGAAGCTCCTTCAGCCCCGACCAGATATCCTCAAACTAGTTAGCCCCACCATCCAGACGCCTGAGATGAACCTGTCAGCAAAAACAAGGGCCTCTTTCTGCTTTGGATCATCGATCTCAAGCTCGACCAGTACAGGTGTCGATGTGGCTCCCTTGTGCCATGTGATCCCATCCAACCCGCAGGAAACGCACACCTTATAGGGCAGGCTGTACAATTGCTGGCTTAGTGGGAGCAGTCACATCGTCCCAGCTCTCATCCAATAGCTCAGGACCATGAGTTTCCTGTCCATTTTCACAGTGACGAACTGTGTACACAGCATAGATCACCTGCACCAAGTTCCTAGGTGAAATTCTTAAGTCTCCAGGGGGAAACCTGCATTTGGAAGGGTTTCTCTTACTAGCTGGCAGCAAGCCTGAGATCGAAACTTGTTACTCAAGAGTCAGAAGTAAAATTCCGGTGAGAGGCACAATCCACCTATTGTTCCACCTGGGCCCTCCTGTCTCCTGTCACCATGATCTGCTGAGGCAGCCTCCATGCTGAAGGGACATTTCATCTGTGGGCTTCCTCAAATAAGTGTGATTTCCAAAAGACACCTCCCTAAAAGTAGAAGAGATTGCATATTTCATTTTACCCCCTCTCCTTTCCTCCCCGCGCCAGTGTAGACACAATTGGGGCACACGGGTAGGGTAACGGTAGAACCAGAACAGCAGAGACAGTAACTGCCAGTTTTCACTGTGCCCTGCCCAGTCATGACTCACAGGGCAGAGAATGAGATAGGTGAATGAAAACACGAAGTAAAAGGAGGATATGACTATTCCTAAAGTATGGGGATATTTATTGTAGATAAAAGGGAGAAAGCGGGCAGAGGGAAGAGTCCAGGCTGAGCATGGCCAAGGGACTACACTGGAGAGGAGAGACAAAAAGGGAGAGGAAGAGAGGGGACCTGGACCTCACTAAGAGGTCCAAAACGGTTGAGTTATGTAGGTATCAGGCTGGGGGGAAGGGAAGCAGAAGCCCTGGCCCTGGGTGGGAGAGGTTTAGGGTGAGGAATGGGTTGAGAAGTGTTGGGAGGAGTCACAAGTACCAGAGATACTAGGGAGGCGTGGATGTAAATAAGTTATTCTAAATGTAAATAGTGAATTAATCTGAGGGCTGTATTTATTCACCTCATGGTAACCCCCAATAAAGGCACAGAGAAACCAAGATTTATTTAAAATAAATTTTATTTACCTTAATAGCCGAGCAGTCAAATGATGTGCCTTAGATGTCTATGCTACTCTGGCTACCTACCAGCCCTGTCTCATGATGGTTGTATATTATTATTGGTTTGGGTCTCTCGAACCCCTTCTTCAAGGCTCCAATTCCTCCATCCTTGTTCATCTGAATCTCCCTCTCTCCTTCCTCTTGCTAGTGGGGCAACCCACTCTATTCTCTCTTCTGCCCACACATTGGGTGATCAGCATTTATTGACAAGGCAAAGAATAAATGATAAGAACTGTTTATACAAATTTGAGACAGGAGATTCTTGATATAAGCATTACAGTGCCATGTCTGGATTGAAACAGGATATGCGGGCAGAGAAATCAGCATTTGAATAACCTAAGGGTAAACTTTATAGTGTACAAAACACGCCTTCACTGGGAGGGACCACAGGTATTGAGGGATGCTGGGAGAGCGGGGAGGGGCTACAGATATTGAGGGATGCTGGGAGAGTTGGTCACAGTCATTTTTAGTTTGTTAGTCAAAACCTCAACCATTTGTCCCCGGTTTCTGAGACCTACCACTAGTTACAGATGCCCTCCCTGCTCGGTTGCAGAGGGACTCTAGGCCTACAGAAGATAAGGCTGTCTTTGTCACAGAATGAGGAGAAAAGGTTTAGGATTGATCCTGTCTCCGAAGACAGAGGGCATCAGCTGGGTTCTGTGGTGTCACAGGCGCCTGCATCTCTAGTGGTCCTCTCTGACTGCTGGCCAACTGCTGCTCTCTGGCTGCCTTGCATTGTAGAGATGTGGAGATGTGGCTTGAAAAGAGGGTCTCAGAACTCATAGGAGACCACGGATCGGTTTAGGAGGTTAGCCTGTTAAGCCAGCCAAAGACTCTGCCCTAGGAAGCGGCTAGCCAATGCCAACCCAGGTAGGTGGCATGATGTCTTGTCATGGAGGGCGCTTCCCCCTCTCTGGGTTTCTGGCACGTACAGCATGGCAGCAGAATAGCAACAGCAGCATGTCATAGTGGACAGTGAGACGTTTGTACCATTAGGTGAAGTAGGATGCAGTTAGTCACTCCGATTAGCATTCCTTCTAGGCTCTGCCCCACAATTACTTGGCTTACTATAAAAGGGGCTGTCTGCTCCCTCATGGGTCTCTTACTCTGCCTCTTCTCCCCCTGACTTCTTTCTACCTTTCCCCCCTTCTCTCTCCCCCCAAAGTGTTCCTGGCTAGCCCCTCCTCCTCCCCCTCCTCCTCCTCCTCCCCTCCCTTCCCAACTCCACTTCCCATGCCCTACATAAACTCTGTTCCATACTATATGGGTTGTATTGCTGGTACCTCAGGAGAAGGAGAAGCTGGAGCATGGACCCCACAGAGGCACCCCTCCCCACCTCCCCATACCTGGCTCTACAAAACATCCTTGGCTCTCTTTCTTTTTTTATTTTTATAGAACACAGCAATTCCTGGGAAGGCTTTCCCTCCACAGACATCTCTTTTTCATCTTCGAACTCCTTCCAGCTCAGCCAGGATTTTCACTTCTGTTGTTTCCGTTTACTGTGAGATGCCCAAGATGTGAATATGTGCTTGCTTTATACCTGTGGAAGTAAGAGATGAAGCAACTGAATGCCTAACTGAATAGTTGCATCCTGGGTCCTGAAAACACCACAGAACAGGATGCTCAGACTCTTCCTGGCAAAAAGATAGGGAAGGTGAGTCCGTTCAGGTCCTGCCAGAAACAAACACTGAAACAGAATCAAAAGTGGGCTTTGTAGAAACGTCGGGAGACATGGTTTTGAGGAACACGGAAGGTCAGACCTCCACAGAGGGCACTTAAGGCTGGGCCATGAGCTGCCGGGCTACTGTGGAGCAGTCCTTGCATCTGATAGCGCTTATGTTTTACCTTCTCTGCGCACCAGCCCCTCATAGTCTCATCCCATGCTCCGTCCATGTAGGGGCAATGTTCCATTTCTTCCTTCCCAGAAGTGCTGCGGAGTTCTCCTCCCTGGGGAGCAGCTCAGAACACAAGGAAGTTTTCTTTCCAAACCTCAACCCAGACCTCACGGTGTTCTAAGATCTGGGGTATCACAGACCAAGCTGTGCCTCCTCCGTTCCTCTGCTAGAGAGTCAGGCACTACTGCCCTCAACTCCCTTTGTAGTTACTGGGTGGGGGCCTTCAAGACTCTTGTTCTTCAGGCACCAGCTGCTACATAGCCACCTCTGGGAACTGCAGGGCCTTCTGTGAGCATGCTGGCCTCATACAGGGGGAGCATCCTCTCTGCTGCTGTCTGAGTAAACAGGCCTCCTTATCAGCAGGGGGTGGAAAGCACCTTTGTTTTCTTGCCTTCTTGAATTGGCAGCTGTGTGCTGTGTAAACAGACCTGCTTGCTTACCTCACTTGTCCTAGGAAATCCTGGTTCTGACTCAGAGCCTATCACCTCTGGGGCAGGAAAGAAGGGTTTGGGAGCCACTTTCTCTGCTTCCACCTTTCCACCCGCGCGGCTAGACTTGGCACCATCACATTTTTTTGTTTGTTTGTTCATCCCTTGTTCATTTGTATTTATTCATCCAAAAAACATTAATTGAGGACATTTACCCAGGAAGAGTCCCCTCAGGATAGCTGGGGTGGGGGCGTCAAGGAACACAGAGTTCTGAAGCCAGACTGCCTGGCCTCACATCCAGGTTATGGCAAATCTAGAACACAGGACTGTCTTGAATCATGCAGCCTCTTCCCCATCTCGTTTTTCTCTCCAGCAAATGAGGTAATTAGAAAGTTAATGGAATTGCAATAGTTAAGGAATGCCCTGCACATACAGTAATTGCACATAAGTCATATCTTGCTCTCAGGAAAAATCCAGGCTGTGAGAAAAAAAAATATAGTATAAACAATGGTGGCACAGGCTAAGCTAGTGGACTGTGGCTAAGCTGGTGGGCTATAGCTAATCTGGTGTGCCGTGGCTGGATAAATTAGAGCATAACAAAACTAGTAAGAGTGTTATGGGGAGTCCACCAGAGAAGACCACTCAGAAATAGTCATAGTTGATTGAAAGTCCTTATTCCAATAGGCTGGGACTACTACTTGGGTATTCAGGACCCACACATCCTGTTATCTTACAGCTACAGGGGGTGGTTTTGCTCAAGTGAGCAGCTTAGCAGAAGCTAAGAAAAGCAGCTGGAGAGAGGTTTGTGAGAACAGGTAGTTTAAAAGAAGCCAGGATAATTGTCTACTAGAGTTGGGCAATTTCCTATGGGATTCTCCATTAAGGAGGACAAGTTCTAGTCAAGTCTAAAATGACTTCAGCAATAATATGAGTTGGAGGAAACTCTACACTGTGTTGTCCAATCATAAAACTATTTACAGGATTCACATTTTACGATTAATACATTTGAAACTGACCCTTTTCTATGAGTCAACATATGTTTAAACAAGATTTATTTATTTATTTTGTGTATATGAGTACACTGTAGCTGTCTTCAGACACACCAGAAGAGGGCGTCAGATCTCATTAAAGATGCTTGTGAGCCACCATGTGGTTGCTGGGAATTGAACTCAGGACCTCTGGTAGAGCAGTCAGTGCTCTTAACCACTGAGCCATTTCTCCAGCCCAAGCCAACATATTTTTAATTGAGGACATAGTCTCTCTTCATGTGCCGAATTGTTGAATAAGTGCAGAGCAAGTGGGGCTGACTAAAGGCTTTAATTTTTTTTTTTAATTATTTGTGTGTTTGTATGTGTGCCTCTTACATGCAGTGCCATAGGAGGCCCAAAGAGTGCACCAGATCCTCTAGAACTGGAGTTACTGGTGGTTGTGGGGTGTTGGGAACCAAATCCTGACCTGCAACAGCAGCCTTCATGCTGTTAAGCTCTGAGCCATCATCTCTCAAGCCCCTCCAGCCCCTGAAGGCTTTTCTTAATTCTCATGTTTTCACACTGAATTATACCTTTATTCCACAATTTCCAAATAGGTTTTGTAAGGAATGTCTTTTGTTTCCACCCAGAGCCTCTGTATTCAATAAACATTTTATGAGGCACGACTTGTCAAATGGTTTCCACTTATGACATCTATGCTTCCCTGAAGTCCAGTGTAAGGTTGCAGACCCTTTCAACGATACTTACCTTTCAGCACAGAATGTAAAGCAAATCAATTAAAACAGAGAGGCCTCACCAGATTCTTTCTGGAAATCAAGGCATTACAGCACCCACTGTTAAATTCAAAATCTTTTTCAATCTGAACTCTTTTGTATTCTGCTTATTGAATAGTTAAAATATTCCAACTAACTTTCACCAAAATGCAAGTAATTCCGAAGGGACTATTCTAACATAATCCAAGTCTATTACAAGATGTTAGTGTCTATGTGTGTAGGAAGGACTTCCTGCTTTTTTGGATGACTGATTTGGTTTTGAGGCAAGCCATTATATAATTAGTATAAAATCTGTCACAAGAATTTTGTGCTTAAATGATTTTGTTTTTATCTAGACATATTTGTAATTTTCCTTACAATGGTAGTCACTATTTCCTTGAGTAGCATATCACAGTGGTTTGGGCACAGTTAAAAATTCTGTGTTCTACAAGCATTTCCAAGTACATTATGCCCCGTAGCTTCCTTAATTTAGCAAGAACACTGTTTCCCCACAAATCAGCTTTCCTCACCATTGGCGCTCCTATTATTACCACAAAGTGCATGTTATCTTCTGTTTTGAACTTTGGTTCTGAATTTAGGATCACATCCTGAGCAGCACCAGACTATTGTTCCCCACTCCCCCCCAGGATGAATTCTACCCAGTATTAGTTTGATCTCATGAATCGTATGGAAAATCTTCAAACTATCAATGCAACCACCCCATTTTCTATCTCAAATATCTGAGGATTCAAGATGCCTAAATTTTTGTCAGTTTGGCACAAAGTAGAGTCACCTGCCAAGAGGTTCTGTCAGCCAAGGAACAGCTTCCATCAGACTGGCCTGAAGGCAAGTCTGTGGGGCATCTTCTTAATTAATGGTTGGTGTAGGATGGCCCAACCCACTGTTGTTGGGCAGGTAGTCCCAGAATGCTTAAAGAAAGCAGACAGAGCAAGCCACAGAGATCAAGCCAGTAAGCAGTGTTCTGTCTTGGTCTCTGCTTCAGGCCTGCTTCCAGGTCCCTCTGTGAGGAACTGAGAGAGGGGAGTAGAAGGTATAGGAGCAGACAGGTAAGCTATCAGAAGCCCTGGCTTGCACAAGTTGCTTTCAGCCCTGTCTTATCCCAGAAACAGAAAACAAACTAGAGAAGGACTCTAATATTAGAACTCTCAAAGAGTTCTTGCAGCTCTTTGACAGCTCTTCTTTAGCTGGCATAGGCAACACATGCAAAGCTATATCCTTCATTTTGTGTATGTAGAGATCAGAATAAAAATTGAATGATATTAATTAGAACTGATTTCTGATTTAACTGAGAAGTTGTGTACAGTGTAGTCTGTAAACTCACCTTCAGCAGCTGCTCATGTAAAATTCTTTGAGATACCATCTTCTTAAAATTATCCCCTTTTTTTGTATAGGTTGATATGTCTTAAGAAGTGTACCTGGTTGTCATGTGCCCATTGATATAACCAGGTCCCTCCATGGTGAATTGTAAATAGTTGTATAAGCTGTGTAGTTAACTTTCTTGAAATGTCGAAACCCAGCACTTAAACAGTATTTTTTTTTTTTACTTTATCTTACTTTACACATATGGATGTTTTGAAGACATGTGTGCCGATGTACCACTTACTTGTATGCCCCATGCTTTTGGAAGATAGAAGAGGGCATAAGATCCTCCTAGAACTGAAGTTACAGACAGGTGTGAGCTATCATGTTAGTGTAGGGATTGAACCTGTGTCCTTTGGAAGAACAGCCATTACTCCTAACCATTGAGCTGTCTCTCCAGCCCCTTGTTCATTTAATGTTTTGTTTTATTCCTTTCTGCTGGAATATTTATTGCTAAAAGAAAGGCACCAAGTAGTACAATAAGCAGTGTCACATTTTAAATGAGATGCATCCAAGTTACCAGAGCATCCAAGTTGCTCATTACTCGAGCTGAGCTCTCACAGGGCTGTCCAGTCTGTCACCATCCCTCACCACTTACCTATTTCAGACTATACTGGCACCAAGTGCCTTGGTGGCCTTGCACATCTTTAAGGCCACTACACTTGTCAAAACATAACCGTTTGTCAAATCAAGTTCAACAGCATAAGTGGTGGCATGGAGTCTGCCTCTTGCCACTCTCAGGAGGGGTTATTTTGTTGCTACTTTGTTTCCAGCCCAATTACCCGGTAAAAGAAATCTCAACTCAATCAGTAACAATACAAGCTATAAGCCTAGATTGGGCAGATCTCCTACTACACTACTCTATTCCCATCTATATTATCCCATATAACTTACGGTTTCTCCAGGCCAGGAGCTTCTCTCTCTACAGCCTCTCCCGGCGATCTTCCATAGCTCCTCCCCATTCCCAGGTGATCCTTTTCTCCTCCCCCAAACTCTCAGCTCCTTCCCTGTCCTTCTGCCCAATCATTGGCTGCAGCCTTTATTTGAAAAGTTAAGGTGGGGAGAAGGTACACAAGGCAACTCCTCATCTATAGTCCCTCTGAGGAGTGGAATTAGCATCAAAATACAAGCCCAGGGCTATCCGCAATAGGGTTAGAGGCTCAATTAGCAGCAAGACAAGGATATCCACCATATATTCCATTTTTCCTTAATAAAAGCTTAGGAAGAGGCTAGTTATTGCTGGGCTTCGCTCAGATTCAAGTGTGTGCTCAGTTGAAACCTTCCATCCCATGTGTCTTTAGACTTGCAGGGCAGACCAGAGTAGAAGCAGAGAGTACAAAGTGGACAAACCTGCTTATTTTGCTGCACACATCACTAACAATATCCTATATAAAAATAAAAGGTGCTAACAGCTATTACCATAAATTAGGAGGAGCAGTGTACATGGTCTCACTGGCTGTGAGAGAAGTAAGCATGCCATTTCTCAGGAAGAGTGTCCAACAGCAAGGGAAGAGGGTTGCTTAGAGGTTTCTTAGGATAGGAAATCGCTGTGCAGATCTTAAAAGATAAGTTAGGGAGACGGCTCCATCAGTAAAGTGTTTGCTATGCTGTTATAAGGAACTGATTTCAGTCTTAGCCCATAAAAGCCTAGGTGATATGACTACACATGCTTGCAACACCAACAATTGAGGAGGTAGGAATAGGAAGATCAGGGTCACTGAGGCTTGCTGCCTAACAAGTCTAGCCAAAATGACAACCTCCAGTTCAGTGAGAGACTCAGCCTCAAAAAATAAATGAATAAATAAATAAATAAATAAATACATACATACATAAAATACTGTGGAGAGTGATTAAGGGAGATAGCGGTTTTGACTTCTGACGTCTACTTGCATGCACATACCCATGCATCAGCACACACACACATCTACACACAGATTCATGCATGCATACAAATACACACACATACACATGTGCACACTTGGCTAAAGAGTGTTACATGAACTAAAAAGTGCTATCCAGCAAAATAAACAATCAACAAAATGAAAAGCAACTTACATAATGGTGTGAAATATTTGTAAGCCATGTATCTGGTAAAGGCTTGCTATCTAGAACCTGTAGTGAATATTATGCCTTCAATTCACAGCAGAGAAATAAATGATCTCATTCTTAGATAGTCAAAGGAACAAAATAGGCATTTTTCCAAAGAAGACCTACAATAACTAATAGGTTTATGAGAAGGAGTTCTGTCTCCAGATAGGGAAATACAAATTAAAACCAGACGGAGATAATGTCTCCAACCAATTACAATACATATTAGCAGAAAAGCAAAAGTTAGGGATATAGAAAAGCAGGGCCTTTGGACTGTGCTGGTGGCAGGCACATGGATTAGTACCGCCATTATGGAAAAGAGGATGTATGTTTCTCAGAATTATAAATAGAACTACCATATGATCGATCTAGCAAGCCCACTTCGGGGTGTATATCTAACGCAGATGAACTCAGTGTGTCCAAGAGATGCCTGTGCTTCCTTGCTACAGCAGGATGTATGATACCCAGGACCCAGAATGACCATCAACACGTACACCGGCATGGAGAACACACTGTATGCATAGAGTGCACTTCTATATCTCCCTACAAAAGAAGGCAGTCCTGTAGTCCGCGACAACACGGGTGAACCTGGAGGATGTTACAGTGACTGAGACAAGCCAGTCACAGAAAGACAAATACCATATGTTCTCACAGATTTGAAGAATCTAAAATAGTCACACTCAGGAACAGAGAATGCAGTGCCAGTTGCCAGAGGCTGGGAGAGGGGGAATGAAGAGGTATTGACTAAAGATATTAACAGCCTTTCCTTATGCCAGATGAAGAAGCCCCAGATATCTACTGTATAGCAGCATGACTTAAAAGATTCTGATGAGCAGCCCATTCTTTAGCTGTTTTTCACATGCAGAAAATGAGGGAGAGAAACCTTCTGGTGGGTAATGAGTGTATCTGTGGCATAGATTCTGGTGAAGTCTCCTCAGAGGCATAATCACCTCTAAACTCACTGAACTGCATATACTAAACACTCATCACATTTTGTATACCATCACACCTTAGTAAAGTCACTTTTTTCAAAATATGAAAGCATTGAGGGACCCCAGTGGAGAAGTTAGGGCAAGGACAGAAGGAGCTGAAGGGGTTTGCGACCCCATAGGAAGAACAAAAATATCAACCAACCAGACCCCACAGAGCTCTCAGGTCTAAACCGCCAATCAAAGAGTACACATGGAGGGGGCGCCCATGGCTGGTCCAGCTGGATATGTAGCAGAGAATGGCCACATTGGGCATCACTGGGAGGGGACCCCCTTGTTCCTGTGGAGGCTCGATGACTTGGGGTAGGGGAATGCTAGGAGACTAAGGCGGTAGTGGGTGGGTGGGGGGAGCACCCTCATAGAGGCAGGGGGAAGGAGAGGGGATAGAGGGCTTGTGGAGGGGAAACTGTGAAGGGGTGTAACATTTGGAATGTAAATAAATAAAATAACCAATAAAAAATGAAAAAAAAATAATGCTTGCAGCAGACACATAAGTCTTTTGTGCAGGTGATGCAATCCTCTTTGAAACAGTGGATGAAGGATGCTGCTAGATACGGGTAGAGGCCAGTCTAACCTGCCCTGAGGATTACAGAGTGCCTGGGTCACACTTTCTGGTTCCCCACTGAAGCTTCCCTGGTGAGAGCAGCCCACACAGCCTCATTTCTCTACCCTCTGCCTCCTGTAGCTTTTCTGCGTGGCTAGGATGCGTAATTTGACTGCACGTTGTCCCCCACCAGGTTTTCACTGTCTTGCATGGTGCGTCTGGGCCATAAAGCAGAGCCTTTAGCTTCATCACAGAATGGTATCATTCCGAATTGCTTGATATCCTCTAATGCAGTGGTTTCCAACCTTCCTAATGCTGTGACCCTTTGATACAGTCCTTCATGTCATGGTGACCCCCCCAACCATAAGAGTAATTTTGTTGCTACTTCATAACTGTAATTCTGCTACTGTTATGAATCTTTATGGAAATATTTTTGGAAGTGGAGCTTTGCCAAAGGGGCCGTGATCCACATGTTGCATACTGCTGCTTGGTGTTGGGCATTTGTGAAAAGTTTGGGGGAAGGTTTATGGGTGGGAAGGGGATAGATTTTTCTTAAATGTTTAATATTAGGAATTAACTTTGAAACTGCCTTAATGTTCCTTTTTGACAATCAGCTGATTCCTGAGCTCCTCCCCCCCTCTCTCCCCTCACTCTTTGTTTTTCAGTGCCTTGCTTGCTGCTTCTGGTTTTTAGCTGCTTGTTTTTTGGATTTTTGTTTGTTTGTTTGTTTTAGATTTATTTATTTTATTTATATGAGTACACTGTAGCTGTCTTCAGACGCGCCAGAAGAGGGCATCTGATCCCATTACAGATGGTTGTGAGCCACCATGTGGTTGCTGGGGATTGTCCTCAGGACCTCTGGAAGAGCAGAGCCATCTCTATCTCTCTTCAGCCCTAGCTGCTTGTTCCTACAATGTAGCTGCACTTCCTGTCTCTCCTCCTGCTGTATCTAAGAGCCTCATTTTCTTACAGATATTTAAGGCTGAGAGGGTTCAGTGGGCAGGGAGGAGTTCTTTAATGCCTGATTGGCCATTCCCTTGGGCGTGTTATAGTTGTAACCTTAGTTGATTAAATTTCCAGTGTTGGTAGATCCAGCCACATCTACAGGAGAAGCCTGAAACTGTCTGCCTCTGGTGAATTGAAAGTAAAAATATTTAAAAGTGAATTCCTCACCCACCGAATCAGGCCCTCAGACTGAATTTTCCATTATTGCTCAAAATCCTGTTGGGCAGCAGATATTAAATCAATTACCAAAAGTTATAATGAAATTTTTGAGAGATGTCTTTCTCTTTCAACTGACTTATTATTCACTGTAGTATTAGCAAGATTTGCGAGGACAAGCCTCTGCTCACAACACTTAATCAAAGGAGCATTTTTTTCTTCAGTTTCTGTGACTCCTAACATGCCTGTGGACTCTTGCAGGAGAGGGAATTCTGAGGCTTGGAACTTTGTCTAATTTAGAGAGGGCCCCAGACCGCAAAAAACTGAACAAGCCTCCCCTTATTTATTGCTTACCCTGATCATATTATAATCACACTCTGAGATCTACCAATATTTCTTGCTCCTCCTGACTACCCTTGATACTACACTGAGAATAAGAAGGAAGGGGAAGCTTGAGAATGACCTATAAATCTCTCTGATTGGGACTATGGAGAGCTTTGGTGGGGACACCGAGGGAATGCCCTCATGGGGTCGATGCGGGATAGGTGGACCATGCTTTGGAGGGGATGAGACCTGACCCTGGCTTTTGTATGTAATTGGCAGGAACCTAACTGGGACATCATGACTTCCTCTGGCTGCAGGTGTCCTGTCCCTCAGCCTAAGGAAGATGCAGACTTAGGGAAAGGCAGCTTCCCGTCCCTTTCCTCCTTTCCTCTCCATGGTAGACTGTCTGCCAGACCTCTGGAGTGGTTATCTGAATTCTGCAGATCTTTGGAATGAGGTCATTCAGGAAGCTGAATCCCTTTGATAAAAATCTCTGCCTCCTTGGCCTTTTGTTCTGGTGCAGAATGACCCTCCTGCTTCTCCTTCCGTGATTTGAACAGCTGCTGTGACACAAATGCCAGCTGTGAGACAAAGGCTGTGTGGATCCACACATCCTTCCCCAGCTGCCAGGGCAAGGCTAAAGCATGGATGTGTGCTCCAATGCCTGCCCTGTAAGGCTCCATCGCACAGTTGGTGAGAAGAGAAAGAATTTTGCCAATGGTGGTAACGTCCCTGCTGGTTGCCTCTCTATCACACACTGTAGACACACACATTTATCATGACAAAGCCCAATGGCTTCTCCTCTCCAATTAATCTTGGTTGACAACCAGCTCAACCAGTCCTGAGGGCTAACTCTTTCCTGAAGAGGTAGGAGGGGGTGATGTTTTGGGATGGAATTTCTCCACAGCTCTTAAGTCTTTCTCTTCACTTCTTCCAGCCGATTCTGCCTAGTTCTCTATATGTTGTGCGGTCTTTTCTACACAGAAGGAATTTTGTGCAGCAGCCTAGATACCTGTGATGTATGTCCTGTTTTCCATACTAATCTCTCGTCCTTAAAAGTGAATTGGCTTCACCTGTGTATTAGTTTGGGTTCTCTAGAGTCACAGAATATATGGGCAGTCACTATATAGTTAGGAAATTTGACTTACAGTCTATAGTCCAACTCCCCCAAAATGGGCAGCAGCTGTGGATGGAAGTCCAAGGATCTAGCAGTTGCTCAGTCCCACGAGGCAAGCAGGCAAGGAAGAGTGAGTTATCTCAGAGAAAGGAGCTTTAGTTGGGGAAGTGCCTCCATGAGATCCAGCTGTGGGGCATTTTCTCAATTAGTGATCAAGTGGGAAGGGCCCCTTGTGGGTGGTACTACCTTTGGACTGGTGCTCTTGGGTTCTATAAGAGAGCAGGCTGAGCAAGCCAGGGGAAGCAAGCCAGTAAGAAGCATCCCTCCATGGCCTCTGCATCAGCTCCTGCTTCCTGACCTGCTTGAGTTCCAGTCCTGACTTCCTTTAGTGTTGAACTGCAACGTGGAAGTGTAAGCTCAATAAACCCTTTCCTCCCCAACTTGCTTCTTGGTCATGATGTTTGTGCAGGAATAGAAACCCTGACTAAGACAACCTGTCCTTGTATTTTTTTTTTTTTTTTTGAGAACACAAAACAAAAACAACCCTGCCTCTCTCTGCCGATACTAAGAGATCTCATGGAAGCTGTGTCTGCTTGTCTCACCTGGAGACTTTCATGGCAACTCAATCCAACTCCCGTCTGTTCCGAGATTCCATCTGTTTATTCTCACCTACTTTGTATTTTCTGTTTTCCAAGGGATTTTTGACAATGTTCAGTGTTTTCTCACAGAAGATCTGCAAGGTTTGGCTGGCATGTGTTCCTCTGAGGATGAGCTGGTGAAGACCTTTGCTCTCTCAGGAAATTACTGTGAGAGATAAGACTCCTAATGTGCATGCTTTAAAAATCATTGTTAATGTATGCAATCTATGTGAAATACTAAGCTAGCATGGGAAACTATTAGAAAATGTGTCTTCTTTTTCCAAGGATGAGTCGGGGAAGGGGGGAAGAGATAACAATAGGTGATAATGGGTCCTCACCAGTTTGGATGCCTCATGCCTACTCTTTATTCCTCTTGGTAACAGCCCCCGACTTTCACACAGGCTGTAAAGTCAAGGTCCAGGGAGGAGTCTGTGGGCACATACAGCACAGAGCTAAGTAAAGTAACAAATAGTAAAGAGTTTATTACAGAGGAGTGGCAGGAAGAGGCACTCGGTCTGTTTAGGCTACTGTAACAGAATGCTATAGACATGTCCACCTACACAATCAACAGGAATTTATTCCTTACTGTTCTGGAGGCTGGGCATCTGAGATTCAGTGTCTGGTGATGCCCTGATTATTCATAGATAGCTAGCTTCCTTCTGACTTTGCATGAAAAAAGGCACAGGGTTCACTTGGTTTGTTATTGTTGTTTTTGTTGTTGTTGTTTGATTTCTTTTTAAATGAAGATACTAATCTCGTGGGTGGTGCCTCTGCCCTCTATGATCTGACCATCTCCTAAGGACCCTTCACCAAATGCCACCTTTGTGGACTGAGGATTCAGACAATGGTGAAGGTCAAGCAGGAATATCGGTGTACAGAGGTGCTGGCTTCTGAGCCTGGAAAGATAGGTGAGAAAAGAGGTAAATGGAGCCTAGCAAGAGAGTCGGAGGGGTGTGAAGTCAGACACTAGGTGTAGAGTAATGCAACCATTGTGAAAACCACCTAACAAGGAACCTGCTGATATTCCCATGATCCACTCAACCAGAAGCCAGAATTTCATGAATTCATAGTTTCTAATAGTTAAGTAGTACTCATTGTGTAAATGTACCACTGTATCCATTCCTCTGTTGAAGAGCATTTGGGTTCTTTCTAGCTTCTGGCTATTATAAATAAGGCTACTACAAACATAGGGTAGCATGTGTCCTTTTATATGTTGGAGAATCTTCTAGGTATATGCCTAGAAGTGGTACATCTGGGTCCTCAGGTAGTACTATATCCAATTTTCTGAGGAACTCTCAAGACAGATTTCCAGAATGGTTGTACCAGCTTGCAATCCCACCAATAATGGAGTGTTCCTCGTTCTTCACATCCTCACCAGCATCTGTTGTCACCTGAATTTTTCATCTTAGCCATTCTGACTGGTGTGAGGTAGAATCTCAGGGTTGTTTTGATTTACATTTCTCTGGTGATTAAGGAAGTTGAACATTTCTTTAAGTGCTTCTCAGCCATTTGGTATTCCTCAGTTGAAAATTCTTTGCTTTTGTCTGTACCCCATTTTTAGTAGGGTTATTTGATTCTCTGGAGTCTAACTTCTTGAGCTCTTTATATATAGAGAGGAAGGTTACTGATTTGTTTTAGTTTATTTTATATCCACCCACTTTGCTGAAGTTGTTTATCAGCTTTAGTAGTTCTCTGGTAGAACTTTTGGGGATCATATACTTAAGTATATGATCATATGATCATCTGAAAATAGTGATATTTTGACTTCTTCCTTTCTGATTTTTATCCCCTTGACCTCCTTTTGTTGTCTAATTGCTCTAGCTAGAACTTCAAGTACTATATTGAATAGATAGGGAGAGAGTGAGTGGCCTTGTCTAGTCCCTGATTTTAGTGGGATTGCTTCAAGTTTCTCTCCATTTAGTTTGATGTTGGCTACTGGCTTGCTGTATATCGCTTTTATTATGTTTAGGTATGGGCCTTGAATTCCTGATCTTTCCAAGACTTTTAACATGAAGGGATGATGAATTTTGTCAAATGCTTTTCTAGCATTTAATGAAATGATCATGTGGGTTTTTTTTTCCTTTGAGTTTGTTTATGTGGTGAATGGATCATGTTGATGGATTTCTGTATATTGAACCATCCCTTCATCCCTAGGATGAAGCCTACTTGGTCATTTTGTTATGTTCTTGGGTTCAGTTGGTAAGAATTTCATTGAGTATTTTTGCATCAATGTACATAAAGGAAATTGGTCTGAAGTTCTCTTTCTTTGGTCTTTGTGTGGTTTAGGTATAAGTGTAATTGTGGTTTCATAGAATGAACTGGGTAGTGTTCCTTCTGTTTCTATTTTTTGGAATAGTTTGAAGAGTATTGGTATTAGGTCTTCTTTGAATGTCTGATAGAATTTTCCACTAAACCCATCTGGTCTTTTTTTGGTTGTGAGACTATTACTGACTGGCTCTATTTCTTTAGGGGTTATAGGACTGTTTAGATGGTTTATCTGCTCCTGTTTTAACTTTGGCATCTGGTATCTGTCTAGAAAATTGTCTATTTCATCCAGATTTTCCAATTTTGCCATGTATAAGCTTTTGTAGTAGGATCTGATGATTTTTTGAATTTCCACAGTTTCTGTTGTTATGCCTCCCTCTTCATTTTTGATTTTGTTAATTTGGGTACTGTCTCTGTGCCCTCCGGTTAGTATGGCTAAGGGTTTATCTATTTTGATTTTCTCAAAGAACCAGCACTTGGTTTTGTTGATTCTTTGTAGAGTACTTTTTGTTTCTACTTGGTTGATTTCAGCCCTGAGTTTGATTATTTCCTGCTGTATACTCCTCTGGGGTATAGTTGCTTCTTTTTGTTCTAGAGCTTTTAGGTGTGCTGTCAAGCTGCTATGTAAGCTCCTTAGAGGATTTTCTAAGACTTCTCTATCCTTGGCTCTATGGATTTTGTGGGGATACCCCACAGAATGTAAGGATAAACCTTGAATTTGCTGCCTAAGCTTAGATTCATAGGAACCTCCACTCAGCTCGCAATTGTTTGTTTGATTGTTTAAATTGTTTATATATGAATGTTTGCATTCCTGATTCCTACAGAGGTCACAACGGAGCATTGGATCTCCTGAAACTGGAGTGATGGATGGTTGTGGACCGCATATGAATGCTAGGAACTGAATCTGGGTCCTCTTCAAGAGCTGCAAGTGCTCTTAACTACTGAGTTATCTCTCCATTTACTGCTCATTAATTTTTATATGCTAATCAATTTGGTTATATACTGCCTGATTTTTTTATTGTGCTTATGTTCATGAGATTTTTCTATGATCTCTTGTATTATTCCTTCTTCATTTTAATACAGTTAAGAAATTAGTTGGATGTCAGGCAGTGGTGGTGCACGCCTTTAATCCTAGCACTTGGGAGGCAGAGGCAGAGGCAGATGGATTTCTGAGTTTGAGGCCAGCCTGAAACATACAGAGTATGATCCAGGACAGTCAGGGCTACACAGAGAAACCATGTCTCGAAGAGAAAACAAAAAAGAAAAAAGAAAAAAGAAAAAAGAAAAAACAAAAAACAAAAAAACAAAAAGAAAAAAGAAAAGTAATTAGTTGGAATTTTCCTGAGTCTTTGCTACATCTTACCAATAGTTTCTTTCTTTGTGGGAAGACAGGACCTAAAACTACTGAGTGAATTCATTTGTAAGGTTATAAGAATAGAGTTAAAGCAGGACACAGTGTTGCATGCCAGTAATTAGAGTATTCTGGAGGCACATGCAAGAAGATTTTGAGTTTGAAGGTAGCATGAACTACATAATGAGATCCTATCCCCAAAGCAAGCAAACAAGCCTAAAGACAGAAAGAGAAATGAAAACTCACCCATCCTCAAATTGGATTTAAGAAGTTAATTTTTTTTAAACTTGTTTTTTTTTTCCCCTTCAAAACTTCTTGGTACAACCTTTGTTTATGGTAATGGGATGTGCCACAGAAATAATTTCCCACATTCCAGATCACACCCTACTCTTCGTTGAAGACTCTCTGACTTGGCATAGAGATCTAGCCTTAGTCTCAGTTCCAGATGGTTCTGGAGGGCCACATCAGCACTTAAACAACACCTGTAGCTTCGGCTGAGGTCAGGCCACAGCCTGCCAGTCTCTTTAGTCTCTGAATTTGGCTGGCTGTGAGCAGATCAGCAACAGTATGCATGACTCCCTTCCTAACCTCAGTTTTCATGTTTCTTTCTTTTCAATGTGTATCTGTGTGTACTTTTACTTTCCTTGTTATTTAAGCAATCTTCTAAATATTGTTCACATTAGCAGTTGTTTTTCTTCCTCCCAAAGAACCAGCATCACCTTTGTTTGTTTTCTTAGAGGCACCTCTTCATTCACTTCTTTATTTTTTAAGATCCCACTTTTGGTTTACTTCCATTACCTTCCGTCTTTTTTCCCTTGTCTCTAGATTAAATATTTGTAAAGCTGGGGATGCATGGGAAGGTGGTGAAAAGAGATCGAGACCAAGACAACACCTGCTGTCAAGATCTCAAGGTTTAATGGAGGACTCCAAATATATAAGCAGAGGTAAACCCTTCCCCCAAAGGCTGACCATTCTCCACAGAATGGTTCGGTTGCTCTGCAGGTGGCTAGTGTTTCTCAGGAAGCAGCAGATCCTTGAAGAACAATGGGCTTCACCTTGGTCTGAGTGCTTCACCCTAGTTGGAGGGGATTATGGCTAACACAGGAGTTCCTGCTCAAAGGCTGGGAGAGGAACTTAACCTTGGTTGATGTGAAGTTCCTGCCAAGTGGCATGGCAGCCCAATAAGACTCTCTACAATCTTCTTAATTTTTTTATTCTTAAAATTGTTATTTTGTGCGTCCATATTTTGCCTGTATGTCTGTGTGTATACTACATGTATTCCTGGTGCCAATAATGCCATTATCTTGGTGCTGGGACTTGAACCTGGATTCTATGAAAGAGCAGCCAGTGCTATTAACCCTTGAACCATCTCTCCAGACCCTATTTCATCATTGTGTGTGTGTCAGTGTGTGTGTGTGTGTGTGTGCGTGTGCGTGTGTGTGTGTGTGTGTGTGTGTGTGTGTGTGTATGCGGCTTGTGGTGGTCAGGAAACAACTTGTGAGAGTCAGTTTTATGGACCAGAGATGGTCCTGAACCATCTCTCCAGACCCTATTTTATCATTGTGTGTGTGTCAGTGTGTGTGTGTGTGTATGCGGCTTGTGGTGGTCAGGAAACAACTTGTGAGAGTCAGTTTTATGGACCAGAGATGGTCCTGAACCACCTCTCCAGACCCTATTTTATCATTTAGTGTGTGTGTGTGTGTGTGTATGTGTGTGTGTGTGTGCAGCTTTTGTGGTGGTCAGGAAACAACTTGTGAGAGTCAGTTTTATGGACCAGAGATGGTCCTGAACCATCTCTCCAGACCCTATTTTATCATTTAGAGAGAGAGAGTGTGTGTGTGTGTGTGTGTGCTGCTTGTGGTGGTTAGGAGACAACTTGTGGAAGAATTTTATTCTTAATTTAACTAACTGAGTGCTTAGCTCCCATTTTTAGCTTGTTTTGTACTTTGTTGTGAACCTTTTAAGGCTTTAAATGTTCTCTTATCAACTATCTCCAGCTAGCTCTGTGGTGTTGCCACATGACAGTGCCCACATATAAACTCAGATACCTGTCCGTTCCTCCCTCCCCTCCCCAACCTCCCCATCTCAGAAAAGCTAACTCAGTTCTCCCAGGCAAATCATGATGTCATCTCTGCATGTCTTCCTGATGTAGTCAACCAGACTAGCGCACCCTCAGTCGTCACCACCTTGTGTTTAGCTTGCTGCACGTGGCTGGTGCCCAGTACTTGCTCTTGCTCCCTGAGCCACACTGGGTGAGCCTCCTAAATGTAGACCTTACTAAGTCCTGAGGCTAAATTCCAAGTCACAAAAAGGGCCTCGGGACTGCAGAGGTCCGGCCAGGTCTGTATCTTCGATCTTCTCTTCTACACTGTTTGCCTAACTTTCCAGATGACTCCCTGATTCACAGACTGCCCTGATTTCAGATTTTTTTTTTAACCACCCTGTAGCTTCTTTCAGGTCTTGAGTAGATGCTGCATTATCGGAGAGCCTTTCCTTCACCAACTTAGCCATTCACTCACTGCGGTCACGCACTCTCAGGGACATCCTTATCCTTGTTCTGTTTTTCCCAGGATTCATTCCCGGGCAGATGTATTCTGTTTATTTATCTACTCCAATAGAACACCACAAAGTCTTTTAATAAAGATTGTTTCTCATATTCACTAATGTTTAGAGCACAGCCTACTATGTAGTAGGTCCCGTCAATACTGGCAAATGGATAGATTGATATTGAAAGTATCAAGTTACAAATTCTTAGGGGAAACTGCTTTCCCATATCTCCAGAGCCACGGTTCTGCCTGTGCACCATTGGCTGTTGTTACTCGCTCTTCCCCTGAAGGTACAAGTGGCTCTTGAAAAATTTAACTTCACAGAGCTGGGGTAGAAGAGGGAGACTGGTCCTTGACCTTCAGCTTTTGAAGGGCCCAAGGTATCCGCTGTCTTTGTAATGAACAAATACTGCACATATCTCCAGAGAATCTCTGGCTTCACAGCTTTTTAATTTTATAATTTGTACTGTTAATTTATTTCTTTTTTGGAGGATTTCTAAGCAGAGTCCTAGGGAGCTTGGCTGTGTGTTTGTCTGGTTATTGCTTTGTTTTCTTTTTCATTTTAGAAAATATGTTAGACTATCTGGTCCACCATATTCCTGAATAAGAAGTCCCCCCTCCCCCCCCCCCCCCAAGCACAGAAGACTGACCGGCTCACATGCTACCATATAAAACTGGACTCTGGAAATCCTTACCACCAGGGCAGGAGTTCACTGTCATGGTGAGATGCAGATATTCCTGGCCTGTTCAGCCTTCCAAGACAGAGGAGACAGAGTGAGGAAAAATAACCGTCCTTAGCATCGACAACCCGAATGCCAGAGCCTCACAGAAGCAGTGTTAGCCATCAGGAATGCTGCCATGGTGGTGGGAACTGTGGCTGGTGTCTTCAGTAGCCCAAGTCAAGAGCTGCCCCTTTGGATGGCGACAGCCATTTTCTGAGTTTTTTCGGCTGGGGGTCATCGGCCATTCAATCCCAGAGCTCACTTAAGATGCCTGTTGGTGATTGTCAGTGGATATATGAATATTGGCCTCTTGATAATCACGGAAGTTTTCAAAAAATTTGTATTGGCGCTGATGTGTAGCTGGAAACAGGCTGCATTTTTTTTTAAAGCAAAGTGGCTGCATTTTGGAGTGTTCAGAATGCTATGCAAATCAGTCGAAAGCCGAGGAGCTCAGTCAATCAATCAATTTCACTTCATGCAATGCCAACTGACACTTTAAAAAAAAAATCTTATTTGTTTCATTGAATTGACTGACTTTGGGTCTGGACTGATTTAATTGCCTGGTTTCTTGTGATGTAGAGTAGACAGGCCTTGTTCCGTTGAGCCATGATCAATTGCAACAGATAATAGGAATATGATGACAGCCCATTCTTACATGGCTTGCTAAACTTTTTACTTGCCTTTACAGCAGTAAATACCTTACTGCTGCCATTTAGCAGTTCACTGGTTTAAAAGGCATAGAAACCATGTAAGTGATAGCTTTCTAGCTAGTGAATTACAATCTTAATTTGTCATACAAAATCACTGCATCCCTTAAGTTAGCACAAGCTTTCCCCAGATTAGATTATATTGATTAGAGAGCAGTAAGCTAGTCTGGAATATCTACCTGTACTTTGAAGATTGCCTTATGAGAAAGCATTAGACTCTGTTTTATGATTACATATGCACTATTGCAATGAATACTTGAAAACTCCTCCTACACTAATATACATATATAATATGTATGACATATCGTTTCTTCCAGGCTTTTCCCTACAGTCCACTAATTGAGACAATACTGAATCACAATGTGGCTTTCCTCACTCAACACTACATTGTAGATGCTTTTTAGTGGGTTTTTGATATTCCATTGATAAATGGGGACCACTGACTGGCTAGTTTTATGTCAACTGGACAAAAGCTAAAACCTTTTGGGATGAGGGAACCTCAATTAAGAAAATGCTAGTCCCCCATGAGTCAGGAAATTGAATGGAGGTGTGTAGCAGTGGGGATGGGGAACTGGGGGTAGCCACTAGAAAGTCTCAGATGCCAGGGAAGCAAGAGGTTCCCAGGACCCAACTGAGAAGATATTAGCTGAAATATCCAACAAACGGGAAAGACAGACCTGTAAAGACCATATCCAGTGGTTAGAAACGCCCCCCCCCCCCCCATTGAGGGATCGGAGCAGTCCACCCATCCAATCCATATCAAAAATATTAACCCAGAATTGCTCCTGTCTAAAGGAAATGCCAGGACAAATAGTGGAGCAGAGACTGAAGGAAAGGTCACCCAGAGACTGCCCCACCTAGGGATCCATTCCATCTGCAGACACCAAACCAGACACTATTGCTGATGCCAAGAAGTGCTTGCTGACATGAGCCTGGAATAGCAGTCCCCCTGAGAGGCTTTGTCAGAGTCTGACCAATACAGATGTGGATGCTCACATCCAACCATCAGACTGAGCACAGGGACCCCAACGGAGGAGTTAGGGGAAGGACTGAAGGAGCTGAAGGGGATTGCAAACGCATAGGAAGAATAACAATATCAACCAACCGGACCCCCCCAGAGCTCCCAGTGACTAAAACAACCAAAGAGTACACATGGTAGCTCACTCTGGATGAGTACCAACCCTAGCTTGGTGGTCCTGGATACGATAAAAAAGAAGGGTGAGCAAGCCAGTAAGAAGCACTCCTCCATGGCTTCTGCATCCATGTGTACCTCCAGGTTCCTGCCCTGAGTGACTGCACAGATTCCCTTGGATGATGGACTACAAGCTCCAAGGTTACATAAAACCTTCCCTCCTTAAACTAAGACAACTAGTTTACCAAGACAACTAGTTTACCACATTCTCTTGCTGGACAGGTAAGTAGCTTATTGTTATTCATGAATATAAATATGACTTAAGTGAACATCTCTGTATGTTGTATTTTGTCTATCTTAAACCATTTCCTTAAGTTATATTTCATTATTAGAGCAGAATTATTTCATCAGCAATCATAGATCTGTACTAGTTACTTTTGTCACTGCTACAGCAAAAATATGATAAAAGAAACCTAAGGGTTTATTACACACAATGTAGAGGATCAGCCATCTTGGCAGGGAAGGCACAGAGGCAAGAAGGAGACAGCTGCTCACACCATGTCTGCAGTCAGGAAGCAGAGAGACACAAAAGGTAGTCCTCTGCTGTGTCATCTTTCCCATTTGTATGCAGTCTGTAACTGTGCTCCTCATCTTGAGAATGGGTCTCCCTCTCAGAACACATCCCCAGACATTCCTAGAGGCATAGCAATTCCAGACCTGTCGAGTTGGCAATAAAACCACCTGTCACACGTTATCATTAGGCTCTGGGCAAATGCTCAGTTGTTTCCCTAAAGGGATGGCCCCTCCTTGTATTTAATACCACAAAGAGGGCTTCTTCCCATGTTAATATGTAGCATCGTTTTTAAAACTTTTCTATTTTAATACATTAAAGCTCTGGCTTTTAACTATAGGTTTTTTTCTATGTTGACTATCTCCCACCCTCCTCAAATTGTGAGTTCCCATGTAAAGGAAAGGAATCAAAAAGCTTATGTTTGCTTTGAATACATTCACCCCTTTCCCTGTCATCATCCTTCAAACAGTTTGTTTGAAGAGCAACAGTTTGCATAGCATTTACCTTTTATTAAATATTACAAGTCACCCACAGATCTGAAATACACAGAAGCATGTGTGCAAATTACAAGCAAATTGGAGGTCATTTTGTATGAGGATCTGCTGATTTGGTGTCCAAGGGACATCCTGGACAGGTGATTTTATTGCCAACTCAACAGGTCTGGAATTGCTATGCCTCTAGGAATGTCTGGGGATGTGTTCTGAGAGGGAAATATTCATATTAAACTAATTTTTGCTTATAACAAATGCCATTTTAATTTATTCTTTTTTCTTATTCATTCATTCATTTTATTCATTCACTTTACAGCCTAATCACAGCCTCCCTCTCTCCTCTCCTCCCTGTCCCACCCTCATAACCCCTCTCCCGATCCCCAATCCACTATCCCTTTTTCCTCAGAGAAGGGGAGGCCCCATAGGTACCGACCCACCCTGGTTCATCAAGTCACAACAAGGCTAAGTATATCATCTCCCACTGAAGCCAGACAAGGCAGCCCAGCTATAGGAAAGGGATCCAAAAGCAGGTAACAGAGTCAGAGACAGCCCGCTCCAATTGTTGGGAGACCCACATGAAGAACAAGCTACACAGCTGCTACATACGCGCTCAGGACCTAGGTCCAGCCAATGCATACATACTCTTTGGTTGGTGGTTCAGTCTCTGTGAGCCCTCCATGGGCCCAGGTCAGCTGACTCTGTAGGTCTTCTTGTGGTGCCCTTGGCCTCTTCAGCTCCCTCAATCCTTCCTTTCACTCCCTCACAAGACTCCCTGAGATCCGCCCAATGTTTGGTTGTGGGTCTCTGCCTCTGTTTCATCAGTTGCTGGGTGAAGTCTCTCAGGAGATAGTTATGCAAGGTTCCTGTCTGCGAGCATAGTAGAGTATCATTAATAGTGTCAATGATCAACTCTCTCAGATGGGATGGGTCTCACATTGGACTAGCCATTGCTTGGCCATTCCCCTGTTCTCTGCTCCATCTTTATCCCTGAACTTGTAGGCACCACAAATTTAGGTCAAAGGTTTTGTTGGATGGGTTGGCGTCTCCCTCCCGCTACTGGAAGTCTTACCTGGCTACAGGAGGTGGCCTCTTCAGGCTCCATATCCTCCACTGTAAGAAGTTTCAGCTAGGGTCACCCAGAAACCTCTCATATCCCAGAGATGACCACCCCCTCACACATACTGACTTCCATTCTCTCTTCCAGCCTCCCCTCCTTCTCATTCCTGTTACCCTCTCTACTCCTCTACCATCCAGTTCCCTCCTTCCATCTACTTCAGATGTTTTATGTCCCCTTCTGAGTGAGATTCAAGCATCCTCCCTTGGGCCCTCCTTGTTACTTAGCATCTTTGGGTCTGTGGATTACAGCCTGGTTATCTTGTACTTGATGGCTAAATCTACTTATAAGTGAGTACATACTCTTTGTGTCTTTATGGGTCTGGGTTACCTCACTGGGGATATTTTCTAGTTCAGTTCATTTGCCTAAAAATGCCATGATATTCTTGTTTTTAATAACTGAGTGGTACGCCATTGTGTAAAATGTACCACATTTTCTGTATCCATTCTTTGATTGACAGACATCTAGGTTGTTTCCAGTTTCTGGCTATTATGAATAAAACTGCTATGAACATTCATAGTATGTAATATGATGGGGTATCTTTTGGGGTATAGGGCCAGAAGTGGTATAGCTGGGTCTTGTGTAACTGCCCACAGTTACATCGAACGGGCTACCTGGAAGGGAAGCTGGGGATGCATGGGAAGGTGGCAAAAAGAGATGAAGACCAAGACAACATTGCTGTACAAGGACTCAAAGTTTAAGGAAGAACTCCCAATATATAGACAGGGGGAAAGGCTGGAAGCTTCTCAGCAGAACCAGTTCAGTTGCTCCACAGGTGGCTAGTGTTTCTCAGGAAACTTGCAGGTCCTTGAAGAACAATAGGCTTCACCTTGGTCTGAGCACTCCACCCTAGGTGGAGGAGATTATGGCTAACACAGGAGTTCCCACTCAAAGGCTAGATGAGGAACTTCACATTGGTCGATGTCAAGTTCCTGCCAGGTGGCATGGCACCTCAATAAGGTTTTCTACAGTCTTGAGGTAGAACTAAACCCAGTTTTCTAAGAAATCACCAAATTGATTTCAAGTGGTTATACATGTTTGCAATCCCACCAGCAATGGAAGAGTGTTTCTCTTTCTTCACATCCTCACCAAAATCTGCTGTCACTTGAGTTTTTTATCTTCCCCATTCTGATTAATATAAGGTGGAATCTCAACATTGTTTTGATTTGCATTTCCCTGATGACTAAGGATGTTGAACATTTCATTTAAGTGCTTCTTGGCCATTCAGTATTCCTCTGTTGAAAATTCTCTGATAATTTCTGTATCCCATTTTTGATTGGGATATTTGGTATTTTGGAATCCAACTTCTTGAGTTTTTTACATATTTTGGATATTTTTACATATTTTGGATATTACATATTTTGTATATTTTTTACATATTTTGTTGGATGAAGGGTTAGTGAAGATCATTTTTCAATTTGTAAGCTGCCAATTTGTCCTATTGACAGTGACCTTTGCCTTACAGAAGCTTTTCAGTATCAGGAGGTCCTGTTTACTAATTGTTGACCTTAGAGCCTAACCTGTTCAGGAAGTTGATTTTATTTTTTTTAATTATTTACTTATTTTATGTATATGAGTACACTGTCATTGTCTTCAGACACACCAGAAGAGGGCATCAGATTCCATTACAGATGGTTGTGAGCCACCATGTGGTTGCTGGGAATTGAACTCAGGACATCTGGAAGAGCAGTCAGTGCTCTTAACCGCTGAGCCATCTCTCCAGACCCTTTTGTTTGGTTTTGTTTTGGCCTCAAACTCCCTTGTTTTGTCTCTGTCTCCCTTATTTTTTGTATTTTATTCTTATTTTGTGCATGTATTGTCTCTACATTTTAGTTATAGCTATATAACTTTGTTAATATCTTTGTTGTTTTACAAATTGGAACCAGTTCTAGGACAGCCAGGGCTATACAGAGAAAAATAAAAAATAAAAAATAAAAAATAAAAAAATAAAACAAAAACAAAAACAAAAAAACAAATGGAACCAGAAGAGCAAGAAAATAAAACCAGTCAGTATTTGAGGTATAATATCACACCATTTATCATTTTATGCATTTCTAATGACTTTTAGTGGGTCAATAGATCAGCGCAAAGCTCACAACAATCTGTCTGTGGATGCTCTTTAGATTTGGGAACAGGGTACTACGTAAGGTTAATGCTGGTCAGCTGCAGCTAACCTCACACTCATGGTCTTTCCTGTTATGGTCTGAGGTCTTGGTCCTGGGACGGCAGGCACCTACCACCATCATTGTCTCTAGTACAGCCTTCTGCACAACGCCATGCACTTTCTACTTCTCCTCAGCCCCCCAGGCAGACGTATTCTGGACATTGTGTGTGTGTGTGTGTGTGTGTGTGTGTGTCTGTGTCTGTGTGTGTGTATGTGTGAATTTTTATAACATGTGATTATTTTTTTTGTGGCCAGCTCTTTTTAGTATTGTTTCAATAGGTATTCGATATAGAAACAATGGTGGTCTTTCTATAGGTATGTCTTAGTACCTCGTTCTTATTTAGTGCCAAATAATAATCTGTTGATGACTGTACCACATGGAATTGAGGCTTCCAGTTTTGACTATCATGACTGCAATGCTTCTTTGAACATCCAAGAATAAGTCTTTGTGCAGACACTATTATTTCTCCTGAGAAAGCATCCAGGATGATACTGTTGGGTTATTTGTCAACTTTATGCTTTAGGTTTTAACCAGCCATTTTCCAAAGTAGCTTTGGCACCTACCCCACCCACAGCTACTCCAAGTCCCCACCAGCATGTCACAGTGGAGGTTCTTTCCGCACAGCTCCTTCACATGAAGTGATTTCTCTTTGCCCCATTTGCTTGTGAAATATTTTTTTTATTCCATTATACTCCTATAGAAAAAGCACTTTTATGTCTTTAAGCCAAGTATTTTCTTTCCACCTGCTTTTCATAAAGCTTGGTATTTTTCTTTCACATCCAGGCAAAAATAAGCATCTCATAGTGAATTTTGTCAAATAAGATACTATAATAAACCACTGTGGCTGACTTGAAATTATTGGTGATTGCGTCAAATCTTTGTGGAAACAGTGCGATAGGAGTCCTTGGGAAAAATCATACCCATGGGCATGCTCATTCTGGATGTGTGCATCCTGGGTGTTCTGGTTATTGCTCAAGCCATTTGGGGAACTGCTCCTTGGGAATCCCTCTGCTGAACCTGTGGATATTATGTTGGCTCTCTTTTGTGATGACAATGTTTATAGCAGGCAAATTTTATTTTTTTGAAGGAGCATGAAGCCATTTGGAGCCAAACCATCTCAGTATTGTGGCTGATTGAAGTGAATCAGAAATATAGAAAGCCAAATAGTATCTCTATGTGTACATACATGTACATACATACAAGACTAAGCCACAAAGCATTTCAAATCTAGTTGTCAATTTTTAGGGGTACTGGGGTTTTGACCTAGGGTTTTACACATGCTAAATATGTGTTCTACTACCGAACTACAGCTCTGGTCCTAACAATAACTTTATTTACTCATATAAATTTTAAAATTTTAATTTTAATATATTTATTTTGCTTATGTATATGAGTACATACATGTGGCACACAGACATACAGCCAAAACACACATATACATTAAAATAATTTTTAAAGTTAAAAAAAAGGTAAAAAAATGTATAAAAGATGTATATGTGTTAGTATACTTGTTTAAGACTTATCCAGCCGTTTGATGGTAAGAGTTAATTTCAAAGTTAACTTTGATAATTCTTACTCAAGATATCCCCATGGGAAATTCTCATATTGAATGCAGAGGTCCTTACTTCAGCATCAGGCTCCCTGCTGCGCACATAATGAGATTCACGTCTCATTGTCACTGAACGTTGAACTTGATGAGAATCAAGCACATCCAAGCTCGCTAGTTGGAGGTGTCTTTGGAATGCTAATGAGTCCTGTTCTCTCTCTTAATTTACTGAGACTCTACTTTTGGGTTCAAACGGAATGTAAGGTTCGAGGAACCAACTCTCTACTGAATCTGTCAGTCACTTGCTTGCAGAATTGCAGTAGCTCAAACCTCAGGTCTGATGTTTCACATTAAACCCAGGAGGACTTCTTTTCCAGATGGATTTGATAAACGCAGGAATGAACTGTCTAGGGACAGGTTGAAGCGTCTTTGGAACTTTTGAAAACAGAATACATGCTCATGCACCTGAGAAAGCCAAAGCCTAATCCCGAGATGGCAGGAGAGGAGAGAGGAGCTCTCATGTCCTCTGAGAGCTGCAGACCACATTTCACCCACGTCTCAGACCCCCTCCCGCCCGGTATTGCTGCTTTCATCTGGTTTCAAAAACCACTAATGTTCAATATTTATAATTCAGAGATCATGGAAAATGAAAAGAGTGGAAAATAAAATAAAATAAATCCCTTAATCCAGAGGAAATCTAGCAGGACTTACAAGTTGGCACACCAGTTTTCCATATTCTTTCTTCATGTGCATAGAAATTGACCTGGAAACTTGTATCTGAGACCACTGCATGCTTTTGTGGTCGGCCTTTGTCACTTCCTGTGCTATGGGCCCCATTACCTCATCAATGAACATAAGGCTGTTGCTGGCTAAGAGTGTCCCCTGGCATGCATGCGCACTGGGTGTCCAGCCAGTTTGACCTGTGGAAGATTTAACCGCTTTCCTGTAAACCCTTGTGTATATGTCCTTGTGGAGTTGTCCAGTAATTTTTTTAGGATCTTATTCTTGGAAGCGAAAGGGCTTTGGTGGTACATAGCTTTTGAAAAATTTGCTGTCTCCTGCCAGCTTCCCCTCCAGAAAGGTCGAAGCAATTTACATTATCATTGGTTATGTTTGACAGAGTCCATTTCCCACGTTTTCTAAATAACACGGGCTGCTGCCCACTGAAGGCTGGCTGCTTTCAGTATACATTTCTTTGAGTCCTAGGAAAGTTGAAGTTTTCAATAATCTGTCTTCCTTTTGTTATTTGCCTTTAGGGTCCTTTGCACTTGCTTTTGTGCATGTAGGCATGCGCGCGCGCGCGCGCGCGCACACACACACACACACACACACACACACACACACACACCCCTCCCCCTCCCTACAGAGTTATAATCTTTTAACTGTACTCATTTTGGATGTGCTGGACAGAAATTTGCTACACAGATTATCCTTTAGATTGCATTAGCTACGATTAGAAAACATGATCTTCTGGAAGCCCGAAGTCAGACAAAGTCAGAGGGTTAGATCACAGAGGACTGCAGGGAAGACTGCAAGTAGCCTGTGCAGAATGGGCAGGCATGGTCACTGCCCTGCTGTAGAATCTGATCAGGATTCTTGTCACTAAACGAAGTCAGAGCCACTTGACTTGATAACTGGACAGCAACACCTGGGGCACATGTGGGAGGAGGAGGGAGAGGGGAGGAGGGAGAGAGAGGAGGGAGAGTAAAGAAGGAAGAGAGGGTGTCCAGAGGGGAGGTAGGGAAAGCGGTCCTTCAGGACAGTCTTTGTTTGTGTACCATCTGAAAGTGCCAGCAGCTTCCTCTTTTCTCTCCCCTCCCTCCTGCTGTCCACACAAAGGACAGGTCCTAAGAGCCACAAGTAACCAGTGCCATTGTGTAATCTCTCCTCTAGGACCAGGACATAGGGACATGGATATTTTTTCTACTTGAAGACAAGGCTAGATAGAGCCAGTTGTACATGGGCCAAGTGGACACAGAGGGGAAGGGCTGGGGCATTTGCTTCTGGACAGGGGATCCTCTGCAAGAAAGAAAGAAAGAACTTTGCAGCACACTTTGTCACCAGGTGCAGAGAGAGTCGGGACCACATCCCAGTTTTCTGGCCACACATTCTCTCTGCCCACCCCTATGACTCACACTCTTCAGTTTTGTGAGCTTTTGAAAACATTACCTCGCTTATTTCATTGGGTAAAGATCTAGATCCCTTACCTGACGCATCAAGCCCCGCCTTACCACTGCTCCTTCTGCTACTGCATCTCTTCCCCGATTACCCCCATCATCCCAGTCCATATTCCCTTATGTCAGGGTGTGCCTCTCCAGGGCTTTTGCAACCTTACACAGGAACTTACACAGGAACTGCCCTTCCTGCAGGAATCCACACACACTAAGTACCTCCTCCTCAGTCTCTGCCCAGTGCCACCTTATCTGAACACCATGTGGAGACCCTTGGCCAGTGACTGTATCCAGGATGTCCGTGGCACAAGGTTGCCCAACAGGAAGGAGATGAACCCGAGCTCTAGCGGGGACCAGAGGCAAGGACAGCTCGCTCAGGAAGGAAGCTGGCAAGGGTGCTTGAATCTTCACCTAAGATTCAGGAACTAAGTCTATCTTTGTTTATTCTCCTCAGTACATGTGCCCACCACAGAGCCAGCTGCACAGAGCAGCATACATTCTATATACAGCTTCTCTTCTGGGACCCTGCTCAGAGCCCCACTGTGGTGGCCTCCAAGCCTGGCCCCTGCCCTTGTTTCCCACCTCCCTGATCTCATTTCTTCTCTGAGATGCATATTCCTTTCTCTCTGTCCTAACTCTCATGGACGAGAGAAAGTCTGTTCTCTTTCAGGTATCTCCAGGCCTTGATATGTCTGATTTAGCCAACCCCGAGGCAGCACGTCCTCTGGCCGTGTCTCAGCTCTGGTTGGAACACTGCAGCATTCAGCCTCAGAAACAAGATCTGGAGCTGAAGCGTCAGACCAGGACCACTGACAGCCGATGCTGAGACATAACCCTGGAAACCCTGTTCTAGGGTGGGACTTTTCTCAAACACCGTAGGTGGTAGTCAAACAGCTCCAGATAGGGATGGAAGGACAAGGACAGGGAGATAGTCACATTTAGTCTAAATAGTGTCCATGTGACCTAGTGTTAGGAACAGCCTGCCGAGAGCCATACCACTCTTTTATATATGAGAACATAGGGAGGATTAAGGATGGGCAGAGCGGTTTGGAGAGGGCATGGGTGCGGCGGCAGGGGGGGGGGTCTCTATAATGGTCAGATGCATTTACTATGATCGCAGATGCATTTACTATGATCGCATCGGGACCCATAGAGGCAGGGAAAAAGGGATTGTTTGTGGGCAGTGCTCCCTCTCGGAACGTGGATTTGTTTGAAATTGCAAATTACCATTTGTTTTATTTATTTTATTTTATTTGTGAAGGATGCTTGGAAAACCAACAAAACAACATAAAACAAACCTTTGGTTACCAGATTTCATTTCCAGCAAACGAAAGGTTGTCACATAAGGTACTGCCTTTTCATTAATATACTTGAGGACAAGCACCAGAGGACACCTGAATGAATGTACCTCAGGACTCAGAGCTACAATAGAAACACCTACCCATAGTGCTCTGGGCAGAAGGCAAGTGTAGACTAATCATCTCAAACAGTAGCGTGACTCACTGACCCCATGACCGAGACTGAGAGGAAGCACTTGCTGATGACCACATTTGATATAGATATCTCCTCTGCCCTAACTATGTAGGATGAGTAGGCTTTTATTCTCCCCCTTCACCGAGTGCCATTCTGACAAGCCCTGGAAATGTTAGTGGGAAGCTGGATCTTTTCCTGAGGAACTCAATGACCACGCAAGAGGGGATTTCCCAGAGAGCAGCAAATGTCCGAAGAGGTGACTCATGAACTAAGAGATTAGCAAGGGAAGGGAGACTGAGGGGGAAGGCAGCTACAGGTGCTTCTTCCTCCTGACCTGAAGAGAAAAGTCTAAGGTTATATGATCACAGACATATAGCTTACACATTCTTGCGCGCGCACACAAACACACACACACACACTTGATGACTTAATTTAGCTTTTAAAAAATGGGTCTATTCATAAAAAATTTACACTCTAATGATTGAACTCCATACTGAGCTTTTTAGTTTATTTTACCAAGGTGTGGCCTGGTGGGCCTTCAAGGCCTCATAGTAATTAGTGGTTTTACTCCATTTGATATTTCATGGTCCTCTGTGTGCCAGGCATTGTGATGGGTCCACAAAATACAAAATGAAGATATCATGGGCACCGATTGAGGTAGACCAGTCAATTAAACCAAAAATCCAAACTAATAATGTGTGACAGCAATCACAGTGCTTTCTTGAAAAGAGAAGTATCAACCAGGCCGTCAAGAGTTATGTCTGCATAAGTCCAGAAAATCCGAATGACTGTGCCTTCTGAATTGGCGTAGTGAGGTTCACGTGGTGTTTCCTCTGCATACAGAGAGTGGCTGATCTGGGGGAAAGCCTGGTTCAGCTGAGGATCATCTCTACTGAGGCTCAATTCTAGACATCCCAGGTCAGACTATCTGTGTCTCTATTTCTTTGTAAGTAGCTGTTCTCAACCATGGCTACATATGGCTACACCCAGACCAATCAGTTTGCATCTCTATCTGGAGTGGGTGAGGGAAAAGCCAGGCATACTGTATAAAGTCCCCCCAGCGGCTTCCGTAAACAGCACAGGTTAAGACACACTGAGCTGACTGCACGAGAGGTGATCGTAGTATCCAGAAATTACGGAGCGTGTACTGTAAGCAGTTACTCATGTGCAAGGCCTAAGAGCATTCTTGCTAAGTCTCTGGAGCTGTTTGCTGCATTAGACACTCGTAATGAAGCTTTATTCTCTGGAAAGCTGGTCTGGAATGGCCGTTTGTCCTGTACTAGAATTTCCTGCTTCCCAATCTGCAAGGCCTAACCTTTCTTTTGGATGTATGTTGTGGTCTTCTCCAGAGCCTTCCTGGGTATATCCTCAATTCCTCTCTCCTCTTTCTCACCAACTGCTCAGGCCTGCTGGGATTCTGACCCTGGATACTGGTGGACCTCGTGTGGGGAATTTGCTGTGGTGATCCCACAATCCTTATTCATAGGAATCGAGCAACTTTGCAGAGAACACTTACTTGTGTTGAACCCAAGGCTTTTGGAAAGAGCTCTTTCCAGCCGACAAGGCAAGCACTTCCTTGGCTCAGGACCTTTCTATACTTTGCACTACAGGCAACCACTAAAAATAGAGTGTGTAGGAGGGAGCTGGAGTCTTTTTTTGGTTGTCCTTGTCTCTGAATAAAGCAAAATGTCTTCGGGGGAGGGGGGTTCCAGCAAGCTGCCAGGACATGGGAAGACAATTTCAATGGGCTCCCACTAAATCCCCTGTAGACAGGGCCCTGTCCCTACCATGAGAGAATGAAATTTAAAACTCAAATTTAGCAATAACCAAGTCAAAGACCAGAAACTATTCTAGTTTGTTTTCCCTGGTTCCTGCTCTGACTCTGGAAGAATTCCTTGCTTTCTAGACCAGACATTCTGGATTTTATACTAGAAACAGTCTGCAGTGTTCCCAATCAAAAAGACCTAACTCTCTCTTCTTCATTATAGCTCTTTATTCACACCAACCTAATTTTATACATTAACCTGTCCTTCCTCCCTCTCCCTCCCTCCCCCCCTCTCTCTTTCTCTTTCAATTATATGGTCAGAACTCTTCCTGGTCATATATCTCTTTGAGAATTTGGTGACAAATCAGGTCCAAAACCTCAGAAAATTTCACCTGAATTTTCAGTTTGTTTGAATGAGTGAGTGAATGTGTGCATAGCCCCTTCCCACTGTGTGTGTGTGTGTGTGTGTGTGTGTGTGTACACATGCACTGGTTAAGTGCTTGTCTTTCTGTTGTATCCAGAAGTAGTTTAGGTTGCTCTTTTGCCATTCTTAGAATTATAAATCAAAATTTATACATGCATGGCCCTGTTATATACTAGAGTATATATATCACTGTGGGTATGAGGCAACAAACTGGCAAGGTAAGGCACATACTATGATGTGTGTGTGTGTGTGTGTGTGTGTGTGTGTGTGTGTGTGTGTGTATGCTAGAACAACTTTTAGGACTTCTTCTCACCTTCTACTCTTTTGAGGCAGGGTCTCCCTTATTTCTGCCAAACACTATGTTCTCCAGGCTGGCTGCTCTGTGATCTTCTGTAGATTCTCTTGTCTCTACTTCCTGTCTCTGGGCAGAAGTGCTGGGATTTCAGATGTATGTTGCCACAGGCAGCTTTTTAAAAAATTCACTTTACATACCAATAGCAGCACCCCCCTCTACCTAGTGTCCCCTCACACAGATCATCTTACCATTCCCCCTCCTCCTCTGAGAAGACAGAGCTCCCCACTGGGTATCATCCTCCTGGTACATCAAGAAGTCACCTCAGGACTAGGTACATTCTCTTTCACTGAGACCAGAAGTGGTGGTGGTGTTCCAGCTAGGACAATGGGAACCACAGGCAGATTCCAGGACAGCCCTTGCTCCCATTGTTGGGGGACCAGCATGAAGACCAAGTTGCACATCTGCTACACGTGTCCAGGGGACCTAGGTTCAGCCCATGTATGCTCTTTGGTTGGTGGTTCAGTCTCTGGGAGCCCCCAAGGGTCCATGATAGTTGTCTTTGTTGGTCTTCCTGTTGAGTCCCTGTCCTCTTGGGTCTGTCTAACCTTCCTCCCAACTCTTCCACAAGACTCCCCAAGCTCCATCTAATATTTGGCTGTGAGTGTCTGCATCTCTTTCCATTGGCTGCTGGGTGAAGTCTCTCAGAGGACAGTTATGCAAGGCTCCTGTCTGTAAGCATAACAGAATATCATTAGTAATGTCAGGGTTTGGTTCTTACCAATAGGATGGATCTCAATTTGGCCAGTCATTGGTTGGCCATTCCCTCAGTCCCTAGGCATCTTGTAGAGAGAACACATTTTTTGGGTCCAAGGTGGGTTGCTGTCCTTATCCCTCCACTGAGAGTCCTGTGTGGCTACAGGAAGTGGCCATTTCAGGGTCCATATCTCCCACTGCTAGGAGTCTCAGCTAGAGTCACCCCCATAGATACCTGGAACCTCCCCCTGCCCTACTGTCCCAGGTCTCCGGCACATCTTAGAGATGCCTTCTCCCACCTCCTGCCACCTACGTCCAGCTTTTTACTTGGCTTCCAGGGATCGAATCCAGCTAAAGAAATTAATGCTTTTGCCCTCTCAACCCTTTCACAGGCCTACTTTCCTTAGCTCAGTAAGGAGGAAAATACACTGTGGCAGATGAGGCAATGTGGCAGTTGCTGTGAACTTGGAAGGAACTTTCTTTCCCCTCCTGTATCTCTTCTTTGAGACTACTTCTCATTCCGAACTCATCCTTTCTCTGCTTCCTCTTAGAAGAGAATGGCCCCTGTTTTAAATTCCCTCGCTGTGTGTACCTTTGTTAAAGAGCTCCATAACTTTTCCCAGGACTGTTAGGTAAGCCCACTATTAGCCTGGTCTCTACTGGCCATGCACTACTTTTACTCTTCTACAGTCCATGAGCTTTGAGGCAACACTCTTTTCCTCAGAAGCCCTGCACAGCAGGTAAGTTTCTGGGAGTTCATTCTATAGCTCAGTGGACTGCATTTGGGAGCTAGTGACTGCAAACAAAAAAATCAGCATGATGGTTTAAGCCTCACTTACTCGTGACCACAAATGAGTGTGTCTGGCTACCTCCACTGCTTCAGACTCCAGGATGGTCATCACATAATCATTCCTACTAAGCAGAGTGAGGACAGTCAGTTCAGTGGGTAGGGGAAGCAGACAGGCTAGTGAGTAAACAGACAGAAAGCTGAACCTCAACCACTTGTGCCATCTGTCCAGGCCTTTTTGCTGCACAAAATGGACATTTTGGAAATCATCATCAGGATCTGGAAAGTAGTTTTAAGTAAAGGTGTAGACAATTGTCTCCTAACTTGCCTGGCATCTTCTACCTAAACTGCCTGGTCCATAGTGTGATACCCTATCTCACACTATGACCTGAGAACCAGGACATGAGACTCAGAGCGGGGAACATAACAATTTTATTTTTTCCCCATAGCCTCTTAAATCTGTTCCATGGGGTTGTTTTGATCTGTGCCCCCTGCAGGGAAAGTCAGAACAGTTCCTGTTTTGGTCACTTTTCTTTCCTGTTACTGTGATAAAATGACCCAGTAAATGCTACTTGGAGAAGAACTGCTCAGTGCTAGCGAGGTAACTGAATGAGAAGTTACAACCACTAAACCAGTACAATCCCTACAAAGGTCTAAAACATTTGTCTTTATACACAAGGTTAGTGTAGCCTTTACTGTATCCAATAACTGTCTCTTTGCAATAGACACCACCGCAGAAAACCACAACCAATCAAAATGCAGAGTTGTGGAGCCCAGTCTCAGTGAGAACACTGTAACTGCTCAGTGGGAGAGATGGTGTAAAATTGTAAGAGCCACAGGATCAGGAAATTTACTGAGACTCTGCTGTGAATGTCAGAAGCTACACCCATAAAGCATCACCTGTGTGACTGCCTACATGTGAGCTAAACAAGACTGATACCAATAGACATTCCAAAGTGGACTGTGGGACCAGGACCAAGGATGAGGGGTATCACATGACAAACCCCAGGAATCAGACTCTGGAGACCAGCATCAAGGTGCAGATCTGAGTTTATTTCATGGCTCATAAGCCTATGCAATAAGCCAATCTCAAGCCTCTAAATCCTCAGCCAATTATCTCATGACAGTGTTATCCTGCTCTGACAAAAGCCCTGCCTGATGAGGTTATTCAGAAAGGGGAGGGGAGGGGCACATGTTAGAACTTCCATGAAGACAGGGCAGGGGTGATGGGCAGGGGTGAGGGTGGGGGGAAGCAGCCACCACCCCCTTGGGTCTTATTCACTGGCTTACCGGTGTTCCGGGAGCCATCTTAGATCTAATGTGGTATAAGGCAGATCAGAACTCTTCCAGGTCGGGCAGTGGTGGTGCATGCCTTTAATCCCAGCACTTGGGAGACAGAGGCAGGCAGATTTCTGAGTTCGAGGCCAGCCTAGTCTATATACAGAATGAGTTCCAGGACAGCCAGGGTTACACAGAAAAACCCTGTCTTGAAAAACCAAAAAAAAAAAAAAATTTTTTTTTTCTTCCAGGAGTCTACAGTGCATCTTCCATCCCACCTTTTTCCTTCTTCCTTCACAGGGTTGACCTCCACATCCCCACAGAGGACAGGGAAAAGCCCATGAGGCCTCAGCCCTACACAAAGAACTGTAGGCAACTAAGGAGAGGTAGGACAAGGAAAGCTACTCTTCCCCAGGGAAGAGCCTACCAATTGGTTGTCCAGTGCTAAATGGTTAGACCTGAAAACATACATACAAGCACATTATATGGACTGAGCGGTTTGTATTTAGGAATATGCAGCTTCCCTGAAGGCAAGATACAACTCTATCCGAGTTTCTCTTCTCACCCTTAGGACTCTCACACCTTGACCTTCCAAAGAAGTCACTTCCTGAATATAGTTCATTCTGTTTCCACCGGCCATGAGCTAGTTTTTCTGAGTAGGGACTGCTCGAGCTAGGGTAAGTGTGGTGCAGGGAACTGACTGTCTCCCCTAGAGGGGTGAACTTCAAAAGTCCTTTCTTGACTCTTTGTCCTCCTGAGTTCCAAGTGGGGTGGTTAATACTGTGGTGAAAGCATCTGCTCAGCTGTCCTTGTTACAGCTCTGAGCAGCAACAAATGAAACACAGACTACCTTGGGGGTCTCAGTTGGTGCTAACAGCTTGGCCCTTCTTCATTCCAGTTATGTCTTCATTTCCTCTTCATGGATGATGGCCAGGAGTAAAAAGCCAATTTATAAGGTGATCAAAGTCCCACAACTTGGATGTTCTGGTCAAATAAACCAACAGGAATCCTCAAATCTGAGAAAGCAAATCTGAACAGAGTCATCCACTGCCTCCAATTTGTGGTAAGAATTTAAGGCTGGGAGTCTCACTCCGTGCTGATGGGACTTGTGTCTTGTATGGGAGTAAATAGAGAATTTGAAGGAAATGTACTCAGTACATTTTCCTGTCCCTTGTTCCTTACTGGGGCTAGTGCAAGCAGCCTTCCATTTTTTGTTTGTTTGTTTAAAGATTTATTTGTATGTGAGTACACTGTTGCTGTCTGTCTTCAGACACAACAGAAGAGGACATCAGACCCCATTACAGATGGTTGTGAGTCACCATGTGGTTGCTGGGAATTGAACTCAGGACCTCTGGAAGAGCAGTCGTGCTCTTAACCACTGAGCCATCTCTCTAGCCCCCAGCCCTCTACTTTTCATCCAAAATTGCTAACCACAAAGAAGGCAATGGAAACTCTGGTGTCTTTCCTAAAAGACTCTAAGCCCTTCCTTTGCAGTATCTCTTTCCCCTAAATCAGAGATATTGATAATACAAGCAGATCGACTGTGGTTCATAGGCAATCCATTGCTACTTTTTGTTGTGACTAAGTTCAAGGCAAACTTTTTTATTAGATGAGCATCAGGTTGAGTATCACCCCTTCCTGCATGCAGTAGACTCACCCAACGAGCATTTAAAATTATCAGAGCTGAGTCCCACTGAAGCTAATTAAATCTCCAAGTGGGGTTAGAGGTCAGGCTGGACACCTTGTCAGACTCCCCCAACTTTCTCCAATGTGTTGTCAGCCTGGGGAAATCACTATTTCAGGAAAAGAGGGAAGGAACATTGGGTAAGGAAAATTAGCATTTGCTGCTGATCAATTATCAGGTAGTTGACAATTTACTGAATGCCAATCAGTATAAGTTCTTCTGCTGTGAAAACTTTTTAGGACTGCCATAGCAAAAACTATAGAATAGAAGGTTAAAACAATAGAAACTCCTTTCTGGAGGCCCCAAATCCTTGAAGCAGTATCAACAGACTTGGTTTCTTCTGAAGCCTCTCCCTTTGCCTTGTGTATGGTGTCTTCTCCTCTCCCAGTGAGATCATGCGCTCCTTTCTCTGTGCCTGTCTGGTTCTAATCTCTTCTTACAAGGGCAATAGACATGTTGGATTAGAGCCAGCTCTATGCTTTGTTCAATGCTCATCACCTCTCTAGAAGCCCCATTTCCAAATAGAGTCACATTCTGAAGTTCTAGGATTTAGGACATCACATGAATTTGAGGAGAGCATACAATAACTTTTTCCCATGCCAAGGCAGTGTTTTAAGAGTTTCTAACTGGGCTCTAAGAATAGCGTAATAGTTGTTTATCAGCTATAAGAGTTGACACTTCCAGAGGACCCTGTTATACCACTCCTGGGTATAAATGCAAATCAAACAACCCTGAGATTTCACCTTACACCAGTCAGTATGGCTAAGATTAAAGACTCAGGAGACAGCAGGTGTTGGCGAGCATGTGGAGAAAGAGGAACACTACTCCACTGCTGGTGGGATTGCAAGATGGTACAACCACTCTGGAAATCAGTCTGCCAGTTCTTCAGAAAACTGGGTATGATACTTCCAGAGGACCCTGCTATACCACTCCTGGGCATATACCCAGAGGATTCCCTGGCATGCAATAAGGACACATGCTCCACTATGTTCATAGCAGCCTTATTTATAATAGCCAGAAGCTGGTAAGAACCCAGATGTCCCTCAATGGAGGAATGGATACAGAAAATGTAGTATATTTACACAATGAAATACTATTCAGCAATTAAAAACAATGAATTCATGAAATTTTTAGGCAAATGGTTGGAACTGGAAAATATCATCCTAAGTGAGGTAACCCAATCACAAAAGAACACACATGGAATGTAGTCACTGATAAGTGGATATTAATTAGCCCAGAAGCTCTGAATACTCAAGACACAATTAACATATCAAATGATTCCCAAGAAGAAGGAAGGAGAGGTTCCTGGTCCTGGAGAGGCTTGATCCAGCATTGTAGGGGAGTACCAGGACAGAGAAATGGGAGGGGGTGATTGGGGAATGGGTGGAGGGAAGAGGGCTTATGGGACTTATGGGGAGGGAGGAACCTGGAAAGGGGAAAGCATTTGGAATGTAAACAAAGAATATAGAAAAGAAAAAAAAAGAATAGCGTAATAAGAGAGTGCTTGTCTAGCATTGTAAGGCTATGAATTTGGAACCCAGCATCTCTCACACACACACACAAGCATGTACACATGCGTGCACAGGTATGCGTGCACACACAGAGTCATCTGCATCTTGACTGATTCCATACTGTAAAATATTTTCAACAGTCCTCTGAGAAATCATCATCATATTATAAGCAAATCAACTAAAGCACAGAGTGGTCACAAAGATAGTGAACTCACATTCTTCACAACTGTATGGTACCTTCCATAAACCTAGCTCAGTGAAGTAACCTATGGGTCTCTTATAAGATTTTTCTCACTCTACTTGTTCTTTAAGGATCCACAAGAGAATAAAAGTGGGCCAAGGGTAAGGTACACATTCAACTCCAGTCATTCAGGGGTCCAGGCTGAAGGAGGCTTGTCATGGTTTGAATATGCCTGCTCCAGGGAGTGGCACCATTTGGTGGAGTGGCCTTGTTAGAATAGGTGTGTCCTTGTGGGTGTGGAACTTATCCTAGCTGCCTGGAAGTCAATCTTCCACTAGCAGCCTTCAGATGAAGGTGTAGAACTCTCAGCTCTGCGTGTACCACGCATACCTAAATGTTGCAATGCTCCCACCTTGTTGATAATGGACTGAACCTCTGAACCTGTAAGCCAGCTCCAATTATATGCTGTCCTTTATAAGACTTGCATTGGTCATAGTCTGTTCACAGCACTAAAACCCTAAGACAAGGCTTCACCCTTTTATAAACTCCTATCTGTAAACAATATCCAAAAAGAGTATGTGAGAAGTGTGTCCATCCTGATTCTAGATCTAAAGAAGAGGTGTAGTACCACATAGGAGTGTCTCCCTCAGTCAGGTAATCGACACATGACATGTCAGAGTATCTATGGCTGGGACCCTGCCTAGTTGTGTGTAGCTGGAAAATACAGAGAAGCAATGGTGTCTGCTCATGGCATTCAGTGCTTTGCCACAGTCCATGGGGTGATTCTGATTCCTGGTTCAAGATGCCATAGCAAAGTGATTAAGAAGTGCAGCCATGGAAACAGAATCTTTGGAGCTGGGCCTGGGGTTCAGGCAATCACATTGGCATTGCTGTGCTTGCTGCTTCTCCTGGAGGAGCTCCACTAAATGCTAAACAGCAACACCAAGCATAAAGTGTCGCTGGGAATTTCCAGGTTGTAACACAGATAATTATACTGTTTATGAGCTGTGTTTATTAAACCATCAGGTGAAGTATCTAACTCCATCTTGTGAATACAGAGAATCATGCTCAAGGCCTAAAATAGAGAACTGATTGATGCATTATGTGTTGCTAATAATGTGGTTGGGTTTTTTGTTTTGCTTTGTTTTAAGCATTTCCCATGTAGCACACCTCATGAGCCAGTGAAAGGCTCTGGTTACTTTGTAGTGGTGGTGCAGGCTCTGGTTACACTGTTAATGACCATGCTTAGCAGTTTCTGGAACTCTGCCTTTACTCCAGGCTCACAGCTGACAGGTTGGAGGAATGCTGAATTTTGTTCTTCCCTCTCTCTGAGATCATCCTGACTATAGTTTATTGACCCACAACATGAACAAAGTCAAAATGCATGCTTGTTCCTGGAACTGGGCAAGTGATGACATTTCTCAAATTAGGCAATTACTTTGAATCTCCTCCCTCGTTTTAATTGTATCTTGCAATACTGGGTCTTTTCCAAATGCTCAGTCATGTCATTTGATATCACTTTGATTGGAATGTTTATGGTTTCCAAGTTTTTATACTGAAACTTCTTACCTATGTGATTGTATTATGGGATAGCAAGATGGCTGTACCAATAAAAGACCTTGTCCCCAAGCCCAAGTACCTGAGTTTAGTCCCCCAGACACACTTGGTAGAGCAGAGAGTTGACTCTCATATGTCCTTTACATGTGCATGGTGACATTCTTGCTCACCCCTGCCCCCAAGTGAGTAAACAACCAGACAGATGTAATGGAGCAGAGCCCTCAACAATGAGACTTGAACAGAAAGGACCTGAGAGGTGGCCCGTACCTTCTATCATGTGAGGAATCATCCAGACTTGTTTATCACCCAGGAAGTAGGCTGTCACTACTGAGTGTGACTGACCTTGGACTTCTCACTTCCAGAAACTGTGAAAAAGAATGGTTGTAAGTTGCCCAGGCTGTGTCTTGTAGCACCCTGTGCAGGTAAAGCCAACCAGTCACACTAATAGAAAGATGATATGTCTGAAATGGGAAGTCCCTATTCATGTCTACCCATATGTGGAACTGCTTTGCTCTGGTCCCCAGGAAAAACACAGACAGGGTTTCAAGGTACCATGAGCAAGTTCTGTTTGTCCTCCATCCTGCACCCTGTGATGTGCTCACATTTTCCAAACAAACAAAATGCCATTAAGAAGTACAGCTGTAGGAGAGGCCCTCGGGTGTTCAATGCCCCAGAGTAGAGGAATGCCAGGGTGGGAGGATGGGAACGGATAGGTGTGGGAGCACCCTCATAGAGGCAGGGGAGGGGGGATGGAATAGGGGGTTTCCAAAGGGGTGACCTGGAAAAGGGAAAACATTTGAAATGTAAATAAATTATCCAATCAAAAAGAAGAAGTACAGCTGTGTAAATGCTGACAAATCCATCCTTCTTCCCACTCTCTCTGGCCTCAGGACAGAACCCCCAAAACTGATTGCCTCAATCAGGAGTCTAAGCCAAGCGAACATAGGAAGCACTCTAGACTAAATAATAATAGCCAGTGATAAAAATAACCTCCTTGAATGAGATTTCCCATGTGCCAGGCACGCTTCTCACATCTTTATGCATCAATTCATTTCATCCTTCAGTAGCAGAAGTATTTCCACTATCAACCTTATCTTACAGATAAGGTGGCTCAAGGCATGGGGAGGTGGGGGGAGCTGAGAACCAGCCCAGAGCCTCCTAGCCAGAAGTGACAGGAGTTCACGGACATCCATGCGGACATCTGGACTGGCTAGAGATAGGGATACCAAACTCTCCTCTCTCACCTCTCCTCTCCCCTCTCTCCTCCTCTTCTCCTCTCTCCTCCTCTCCTCTTCCTCTCTCCCCTCTCTCCTCTCCTTTCCTCTCCTTTCTCCTCTTCTCTCCCCTCTTCCTTCTCCCTTCTCCCCTTTCCTCTCTCCCTCCCCCTCTCCCTCCCCACTGTGGTGTGTGTGTGTGTGTGTGTGTGTGTGTGTTCACGATTGACAAGTGGTACCCTAGTAACCCTATTTGCATGTTTATGGTATTGACTTCTGTAAGGCCCAAGTGAAAACTGAGGAGAGATCAGATACAGATTCCAGCTGTAGTTCATAGCACAGTTCCCAGAAGAGATTAATTAGTGCAGTTCACTGGGACCTTAGAGGCAGCTATTCCAGTCCCTCTCCTGGGCACTGGGAAATCCCATTGCAGTAAAATCTCTCAGGTGTTTCTACTCACCAGCCAAGTTTCAGAGTCCTTGATACAGCAGAATCAACGTGTCCATGGACACAGATAAGCCAGTGCTGGCTTTGAGAAAGAAAATAGGGGGGAAGGGGGGAATTCAGACATTGGGAAGTGTGTGCTTGTCGGTCTTCCTGTAACCCAAAGAATGGAACTGGGGTTTCTGAAAATACTTTGTTTCCTTTTCTTTATCTTCGATGTTCATTATCATCATGAAAGATACAAATCGATGAGAAGAAGAAAACACACACACTGGTGCTTTCCACTAACACTTGGGGAGGAGAAATTGCTCCCTGTCTCATTTTAGGGTAAGCTAGAGGCACGTAATTTTGCCGCCTGTGCATCCCTGGCCACACAAAGTGAAACACCAGCCAGGTGGCTTATGCTTTCAGTGAGGCGATGCGATCAGAGCTGAAGCCCTTGGTGAAGAAGTGTACAGGGCAGCAGGTGGATTGGTTTGGAAGAGGTGTGCCACTAGCTGCCACAACTCCTGTTTCATTAAGAATGCCATAGCCACTAGTGGTCAGTTTAGAGCCACAGTGTCCAACCTGCTAGAGTGTAAGGCCTCCTGGTGATCATTGGATGACCAAAGAGAGTGGGACATGGAAATGTGAATACCAAGCTCACCTATCTCTCAGTTTTGGTAGAGAGTTCCGACATCTCAGATTCCTAACTGTGGTCATGGCAAAGGGATCAGATGACTCATAGGGCCATGCTTAGTAAATAGACTATGGCAAAGCAGATAGGAAGCACCCTCCGTGCTGTAAATCCTTCATAACTGAGGTTCACCGGCTCCTATAGCCTGACTGGAACCCAGCAATGGCTGCCTTCCTACCCCTCTTTATGTGACATCAACCCCACATTCCCCATTTTTTTTCACCATCTCCTCCTGCAATGTAATTAGTTAGGTTTGGTCAAGCCTGAGTTTACAATTTTGGAGTGTCTATTGCAATAGATTGCTCTAAAAAGATATTTGTGGTATACTGTAGAGTGTGAACATTTTTTTCCTTAAAAGTCAGGTAATATGTTTCAGTTTTATGAGCCATAGAATATCTATTGCAACTATTAAACTCTGCCATTGTCACACAAAAGAAGCCATAGATAATAGAGCCAGTGAGATGTCTCAGCAGTAAAGGTTGTTGTTGCCAAGTCTGATTGCCCGAGCTCAGTCCTAGGATACACATGATGTAAAAAAGAACCAGTTCCCCAAAGTTGTTGTCTACCTCCACTGCAGTAGGTATGCAGCTACTCACACAGTCACACGAGACAGACAGACAGACAGACAGACAGACAGACAGACAGAAAGAAAGAGAGGAAGGAAGGAAGGAAGGAAGGAAGGAAGGAAGGAAGAGGAAGAAGAGGAAGAGGAAGAAGAAGAAGAGGAAGAAGAAGATGGAGAAGGAGAAGGAGGAGAAGAAGAAGAAGGAGAAGAAGAAGGGAAGGAAGGAAGGAACTTAATTTTTTTTTTTTTATGCAGGAGTGCTCTATATGCATGTACACTTGCATCCCAGAAGAGGGCATCAGATCTCAGTATAGATGGTTGTGAACCACTAAGTGGTTGCTGGGAATTCAACTCAGGACTTCTGGAAGATCAGCCAGTAATCTTAACTGCTAAGCCATCTCTCTGGATTTTTTTAAAGTCTATATATTTGGAAAAATGAATCCTTAGGCAGTACTGTAAATAAATAAGCATGGTCATTCTAATAAAACTTTATTTATAAAAATAGGCACCCAGCTTGCCAAACTCCCACTCCATTTAATGACAATGCTGTTTAAAAAAATTTTTTATATAAAACTTTGAAAGAGAAGTCAGTGAATTTCAAGAATGAATGTGTAGCCAAGTAAATTTATTGAAAAATGTTCCATTTATTCTAAACACTCTTTTTTGTGTTTCTTAATGACTGCCAGGATAATGTTCTGACCAGATAGATATATTCATCTGTGACTCCAAAGGAGAATAACTATAGGGTAGAATTTTCCAAGCTCAGTCTAAACTGTCTTCAGATATTCAAGTAGATGAAGAGTGAAATATCAGCATTGTTAAGTGTTTATATTTAGGCCTTTTAAAAAATCAGAAAATACTCTTGGAATAGTGGATTATTGTAGAGGAATACCATAATTATATTCTGTATCAACTACATAAACCAAACAATAACAACAACAAGCAAGCAAACAAGAACAACAAAACCCATGGGCTAGAGATGGCTCAGCAGTTAAGATCACTGTTTGCTCTTCCAGAAGACTTTGTTTCAATCTCCAACACCCACATGGTGGCTCCAAACAATCTATACCACCAGTTTCAAGGGGATGAGATGGCCTCTCTGTGTGTACATGGTACACAGACACATGTACAGGGAAATCAACCATTGCATTAAATAGAAATAAATATTAAAAAAAATTGTTTAAAGAAAAAACCCTCTCAGAAATTTGGGGATATGGCTCAGAGAATAAAGCGCTTGCTGTACAAAGGTGAGAAGCTGAGTTCTGATTCCCAGTGCCCAGATAAAAGCTTAACACAGTGGTGCACACCCACAACCTAGTTCTGGGTTATGAAGACAGGCAGATCCTAAAGTCTTGCTGGCTAACCAGTCTAACCAATCAGTGAGCTTCAGATACAATGAGAGACCTTATCAGGACAAATACAGCGGAGAGCAGTTGAGGAGAACACACTGCTGTGACCACTTGCTTCTGCACAGACATACAGAGCACACACACACACACACACACACATATATATATATATATATATATATATATATATATATAATTTTAAAAAATTAAAACCTTAAAGCTTTAAAATTAGTCATATTCAGTTCTGGGCCCAAGGATCATTCAGGTCTTCCTTGGGTCTAGGCTAGGCTTCCATGACAGATACCTCTGCTTAGACTCTGCAGTCAACTGGTTCTAGAATGGCTTTCCCATCCAGCAAACAGATGCCATGTACCATGGTCCCAGGTGAAGAGGTTGACCAGAAGCCCAGAGTCCTATGCCCTAGGTTTATGACCAGAACACCACCATATTGGTTGCATTCAAAAGACCCAAGCAAGCCTTAAGAGTAGACCATGTCCTCAAAGTAGGGAAACAAATCATATCTCCTTCTGGAAGAGGTACAAGGTATGGACAGACACAACCAGCAGTTCAGCCCACCTGCCACAGAGTATAAATAAGAGAACAGTTAGAATAACTGTAAAGGCAAGACAGGAAATCTGGTAGGAGACTGCACTTACAGCAGGATTAACTAGGGTTTCACAGTGCACAGCCTGCTCTTAGATTGAGTTTCTAGGTTTCGCTTCTGTCCATCTGCAGCCTGTCCAAATCCCTGCAATTTTCCATGTGTACACTATTGTGTTCTATGTTCAGAAGCTCTGGATATGAAAATTGAACCTGTCTGAAAAGAAGTGAGGATATGTTTCTTTGATTGACAAGATTTCTTTTAGTTTCTAACAAAAGATTTCATTGTGGAGTTCTTTAAAACAGTGAATTCTGTATTCAGCATGTAATTTACTTCATACAAATTTGACCTAAAAATGTTTTGGGCCCTCCTATCACGTGTAACACCATACATCCTTATCCCACTGTGGACTCCTACATGTTAAAGGGCTATTCTTGGCTTTGTTTCTCACCATATTTATATAAAGAAGTGCAGGGATAGTGGCTGCATTGCTCTTTTTAGGGAGTAAATCCACATAAGGGCTTGGGGACTAATGTCGGACAAGGAGTCAGGGGCTGTGAGTTGTTGCTTCCACTTGAGGGATAGCAGGATTCTAGAAATGACTACAAGCGTGGAGCCTGTCATGATTTGAGTTCCACTGACAACCATTCTCTTTGCTAACACCCAGCTTTTAACTCTTGGCATGGCTCAAGGGTGGGCACCTCTAGTGTCTGCAGTGTGTAGTTCTACCTGTTTGCAAGTGGCTTCTCTAGGTTTTTCATTTCCTTTTCTATAAAGTGGGCCAATGGTTTCTACCTGGTCAACACAACAACAACAACAACAAAAAAAAAAACCAAAAACAAAAAACAAGGGCAAGTTTAGAGGTAAGACCCCAACAATTGACTTGAGCACACCTCACTCAGCATGACTTCATTTCCTATTCATCCTTCTTGTGTACCAGAAGAGCCCCTCTGAATCTGAATGTCCTTCCAAAGGCAAGTAAAGCAATGCACTCTCAGTATTGATAGCTGAGAATTGGGGGTTGACTCTTTTTATTTAAGTCTTTCACCTCTAAATGCCAGTATTTCTGGCATAGATAGCACAGGAAGTCTTACCTGCCATTCACAATTTACTGTAAGCAACCCAGAAGTTTTTCTCATGTCTGACCCTAACATATGTAGGAAAAGGAAGACATCACAAAGTAAAGGAACCTTTGAGGAACTAGGTTCCTCAGAGGCAGAAACTCAGAAAGAGGACATGGAATAATATTCAAGGCAAGGCAGAAAGACAGAAAGGATGCTAACCATAGGTATGGAACAGAGTTCCTATGGGAAATCTAGAGATACAAGAGGGGTTGTTGGAAAGTTGTATACAAAAATATTTACACAACAGTGATTCTTGGCACTAGGAGTACATGTATTTTCTCCAACACCTACTTTTATCTTTCTCAATCATAAAATAGATGTAAATTATTTATATCAGAACTTTTTTCAATATTTGTGAAAGAGCCTACATTTCAAGCAAAAGAATATAGAGGAGAGATGTCACACTTTGGCTCAAAGCTGGACTGAGTTACTGAGGGCTTGTACAGTATCTTAGGTATTTTCTATAGGATGCTTTTATAACTCCAGGTAAACAGAGCTAGATGAAAGAAACATTTTCCTTCTTGGAGATACGTCCTAGATAATATGTTTTAAAGCCACATGAAATTGAGTCTAGTTTTATTGTAGATGCTATTAAGAGGCAGGCTGTCAGCACTGAGGTCTTTACTGGGGCTCATCCCGTTGACCAGAGTTCAATTCAGCCTTTATTTATTCAGCATTAGGATGTGTGAGGTGCAGAGATGAGTAGGAATTCACTTGACCCCTGTCCTTAAGATGTTCAAATCCATGTGAATGAGCCAGCAAGATCCAGCAAGATGCAGTAAGCTCTCTAGCCCTGATAACTCTTGACACCACAATTCAATGGCCTTAACCCCAAAGACTTGAAAACTTTTAGGCAGTTCTTCAGAGGTAAGGAAGCTTATGAATTCTGCTGCTCATGGGCCATCACACCAGCATAGACATGATCAAGTTTCAGCTTTTATTTCATAGGCTGGACTTTTAGGTCTTATCCCTGCCCCTGCCTATGTTATAGGAGCTCCACCTATCAGCATGCTAGAATATTCTGGAATACTTCTTATTGATGAAATCCACCATCTTCTCCTCTTTTGCCTTCACCAGGGTTTCCATCTTACAAATACCTAGCAAATGGCAAATGACACAATCTTAAAGGATCCACCCCAGATTTTTCTAGTCTGTGGCTCCCTTCTTTGTCCTTCTAATCAGCTCCACAGAACAGATGCACAGAGCCTGGGAATTGATGAGGAAGAAATGGATTCAGGCCAGGAAAGGCTACCTAGAAGGCCTCTTGGGGAGATTTCTTGAATCTGGACCTGGGAGGGTAGGTTGAGATGTCAGAGGGGAGAGCAGGGCTCTGGAAGGAAATGTCTGGAGGTGAGCAAAGGCAAAGTGGGTTTGCAACCTACTTTAGGACTAAGCTTGGGGAAGAGCTGTGGGAGGGATGATTGACAACTTCCCTGCAAGATCTTTCAGCTTAAGGAGTTTTAAATGCACTCTTCATTTAGTTTGTAAAACATGACAAAGGATGGAGTGAGTGTCTGTGGAATTGGGTGTGTTAGATGGAAACCCAGATGTGCTGTTTTGTTGCTATTGTTGTTTGTTAATTTGACACCAGAGTCTTCTGGGAAGAGGAGCCTCAATTGAGAAAATGCCTCCATTATTGGCTGTAGGCAAGCCTGCAGAGCTGTTTTTATTAGTAGCCATAATTGACACAGGAGGGCACAGCCAACTGTAGGTGGTGCCATCCTAGGCATGTGATCCTGGGTTGTATAAAAAAGTAAGCTGTGCAAGCCATGAAATGTAAGCCAGTGAGCAGTGTTACTTCATGGTCTGTGTATCTGTGATCCTGCCCTGCTTGAGTTCCTGCCTCAGTTTCCCTCCATGATCAATTGACTGGGACATGTGAACCAAATAAACCAAAGTTACTCTTTGCCATAATGATTATCAGAAAGTAAACCAAGACACCAGGTATCTCTCTAAGGTTTTCCACATACAGCCTTTGTTCTCAGATTCCTCTACAAACCAACTGGCCCACAGCATGCTCAGGAAGTAAGGCTTCATTATCAGCTGCAGGAGATCTTCAAGGTACATGTTCCAGCATAAAGAGCTCTTTTCACATCTCCAGCTCTATAGATAAACACTATATTGAGGCAGATCTTCAAGAGTGCACTACTAAGCCTCTAGACATCGTAATGAAGCTTCACCAACAGTCATTCCATGCACAGCGTAAGTGCATGAACCCAGGAACCTACACCTATCAAACGAAACATGTGAAAAGAAGATTTTATTTCTGAGGGAATAGACTCAGCATTTACCCTCTGGCCAACCTCTATCACAAGAATGTGTTAGTCAACAGACATATCAGCAAAAAAAAAAAAAAAAAAAAAACAAAAAAAAAACAAAAAAAAAACAGGAGGCAGACAGGTAAGTTGGTCTTGGGGAAGAAACACATTAGAAACATAATCCCCCTAGAGTCAGTCTGAAAATTGCCTTTGCTAATGCAGGATGAAGAAAAACAAAGTGCATTTGATGAACTCAGCTGAATAAAACCCTTGGAAATTAAATGAGTTTAAGAGATTTCCAAGCAGACCTTAAAAGCATTCAACTGCTTTTTTGTTCCGTTCTGTTCTGTTTTGTTTTTTGAGTTAGGGAAAGCACACACACACACACACACACACACACACACACACACACACTCAAGGGCATTCACAGGTAATGAATGGTTACTCTATAGGGAGTGACACTAATCTAGGGAACAATCATTTTCTATATGGAGAGAGAAGGAGAGGGCTATTAAGGCACAAACAGACTTTAGGAATGAGAGAAAACAGGGTGATCGTTTTTTTTCCCCAGGAAATCTAAGTTACCATTTTATTTTTAAGTTCAAGGATTGAATCTTTTGGTAAGAGTCAATGATGCACGTATGTTTTTATTGTTACATCTTATACAAAGACATCAAAAGTATACTTGAGGAGCTCAGGAAGCATTACAATCCTTCCTTCCTTCCCTCCTTCCCTCCTTCCTTCCATTCTTTCTGATGTATGCTATCTGCTCTTGGAATAGACCATAAGAGTTGAAACTGAGGCAGGGGGTCATTTGCTTACCCATAACCTCCTGCACTTCCAGTCACAACTCCTGACTAGTGTACGATTCAGGTATACACCTACTGGCTCATTAGGAAAACCAGAAGTAGTGGAGACCCTGGGCATCCAATCCACAGATGGGGGTCAAGTGGAGGGATAACTAAGCTGGCCACGTGGCTGCTGCAGCCAAGCAAGAAGCTTGGGACCAGGGAATGGGTGAAACAGAGCAGCTGAGGAGACATCTAAGACAGCTTGACCCATCAGGAACAAAGGTGATCACAGGGTAATTAGAGAGACCTGTTCTTCTGGCCAGGTTTCATGGCACCTTAGACAGGATGCAAGACTTCAGCATTTGTCTTAGCTGGCTGAGTTGCAGGCACAGTGTCCTATTTGACGCTTATGCAAGGAATGTGACCCAAGAGTATGTAGATTCGATGTTTTTAAGGTCTTATTTAATTAAGGTCCTTTCCAGTTATCATGTGGCACCATCAGTTTCTCTATGTCTAGAACTCCATCAGATTAGGAAGAGAACAGGCCTAAGAAACTGTTACAGCATTCCCCTCACCACTGGGCTTTAATAGAACATTTACCAAATGCTATGGCTTGAATGTGCTTAGCCTTTAACTGAAACTCATGCTGGGCTTAGTCTCCAAAGTACTAGTATTGAGAAGTGGTGGTGCTTTTAGAAGGTTATGGGGTCTCAATGTTCATGAAGAGGTTAGTAGAGTTGTCAGGAGAGCAGGTCCGTTACAAAGCATCCAGGTCAGTTTGAGGTTAGTTCAGCTCCTCATGCCGGCTGTCTTGCTTCCCCATTTACTGTGTCATCTCTGACGCACTTAACTTACTTGGCTTTCTGATTTTTCCACCACAAGGTCTCCTCAGAAGCCAAGTGGGAGAATGCTGATGTAATACCCTTAGACCCCCAGAATGTGAGCTAAATGGACCTTATTTCTTTCAAAAAATATTTAACCTCAGACATGTCAGAAAATATTGATCAAAGTCATTAAGACATGATATGATAAGAGTGTATCAGGAAGAGAGCACACTGCTGTGCCTGCTTTTAGGGGCCCAGCAACTGTCACATCACCAGAAGGACTCACATGGAGAAGGACCTTTTTAAAAGAAAAAAAAAAGAATTTATGTGTGTGTGAACATGTGTGTGTATGTGTGTGTGTGTGTGTATACACTGGAGCTGTCTTCATACATACCAGAGGAGGACATTGGATCTCATTACAGATGGTTGTGAACCACCACCATGTGGTTTCTTGGAATTGAACTCAGGACCTTTGGAAAAGCAGTCATTGCTCTTAACCGCTGAGCCATCTCTCCAGCCAGGAGGAGAACCCTTAACATCTGTTCACCGATTAGGCCTCACTCCCACCAAGTATTGGCTCTGCAGCTACCTTTCCCAGGAGCCGGTGCTGAGCATCAACCTTTAATGTCAGTCTGGTTGGTTCTCTCATTTCTATGCATGTGTGATTCTAATCTGCTTAGTCTCGTGACTGTTATTTATGGACAGTATCTTCCCCAAGAATGTAAGGGCACAAGGTACACTTGTACCTGCTGGTTTCAATATTTTATCCATGGATATATCCCAAGCACTGTTTTATAACTGACTGACAGAATAACTGGAAGTTTATTTCTGGGTCCCCATGGTTCCTGGATGATGCTAGCGAGGGGCTGATCTGAGCTCTCACTGGGCAGGCGTCTAGATAACTCCAAGCAAGGCTCTCTATTCTGAAGTTCAGACTGTACTTCCTTCTTCCCATTTGGTGGAAGGACACTGAGTCCTTGTTAGAAGTAAATAGAAGGACCTGGTTCTAAGTTGCCTCAAATTCTCTTTGCAGGCTGGGAGCATAGGGCGCTTCTCATTTTTGTCACCCTTGATCACAACGCCTGAGATTTCTGAGTGACCCTCCAGTCCCCATGAAAATGAAGCTTAGCAGTGGGATGTCCCTCCTTTTCCAGCACTGTGCCTAGCACACAGAGCATCTCGTAGTCACCTAGAACTGGGCTTTCTCCAATTGCATTTCTCTAAGCACATCTCCATGCATAAAAAGGTGGTGGTGGTGGAGATGGCATGGGGTGAGAGGGTGGGAGGGACTCTTCCCTGGCACCAGTTTGCACTACAGCTTCTCCCTTGCTAGCTCTTAAAATTCCTCCCTAATGAGTTACCCAAGTGCTTGAAGATGTCCATATTCTCCTTGCTATCCATGTCTGGAATCTCTGAGTCAGCCTTGATTTAATCTTGCTCCTCCTTGCTGATAAGTTTCCAGATCTCCACTGTCTCAAACAGTATTTACATCTCTCAGCTCCTTTCCAGCTACCCAAGATAAGCAAAGGGGAAAGTAAAAACAGGGCATAAGGGCCAAGAGAGACCTTGGGTGAATATTTTCAAAGGCCTCCCCTTAGCGGACTCCTTGAACAAACTTGACTGGGTTGCTGTTAGATATCTTTGGGCCAAGAGTTGAGTCTTTCTGACAGGTACATGAGCCAGCAGCCTACAGCCTGGCCACAAGGAAACATCTAAACAGGAATTCTCCTCTGCTGCTGGCTTCTGGCAGCTTGGCTCCAGGTGTTTCCATCCCTATTTCTTCTCTTGTCTGGAACTTCTAGGAAGTACACAGAAAGGAGGTGGAACTCCCCAGAATCACTCTGTGGCTTCAGGAGAAGAAGCCCGTTAGGCAAATCAAGATCTATTTCAGGACAGTAAACGGGGGTCCACAGAGGAGGGATCTGGTATGATTTCACCCTTTGTCTATTGTTTTAACCAAGACAGCAAGGCCAAAGTATTGAGCAGTATCCCCTGTAGCTGTTTCTCCTCAGAAAATATTCTCTGAGAGAGCCAGAGACTGGAAAGGCAAGGGATGGAATCTGAGTCCCACCACTGGGAGAACATTCTCCTGGTAGCAGGAACCCCTTCATTTGGTCCTTTCTGGTGTGGTTGTGGATGTTTGTTGGTCATTTGGAGAATGAATGGCTTTGGAGGTCCATGTCTCTGTAGTCTCTCCAAGAAGTAGTTGAAGTCCTTTGAACAATGGAGAAGACTACAGAAGGATCAGGGTTTGCATCTGGAGTGGCTCTCCAAAAGCCCAAGTTTTGTGTGCTTGGTCCTCTGTTGGCAAGACTGTGTCTATAGGCTATGGAACTTTCCTAATGGGATTCTAGCTGGCAGATAGTGTCCACCAAGGGAAGGCCTTTGGAGATTTCGCCCAAAGTGTAGCTCCAGCTTTCTGATAAGACAAGGTGGAAAGTGTTGTCTCTTGGCATTCCTACCAGCAGCTCCCATGGCAATGAGCTATACCCAGTGAAAATAAAAGCCACAGCGAACTTCTTCCACTAAGTTGCATCTGTCCGGTGTTGTGCCACACCAATAAGAGATGTAGCTAACACAGATCCTGATTGATCCACATGGTGTGTCTGTTTTTTTGTTCAAATTGGCTACCATGCCAGGATATAGCCTCTCCCTCTGTCATCAGGACGAGATTGGGAGAAAGGACAAGTGGACATAGACAGTTTCATTCTTGCCAGGACCACAGTTTAGCTGGGCATCACAATTATAAAAGCCATTGTTACCATTCAAAGAACACAGGACAGGCTGAAAATGAAGAGGGAAATGAATGGTGGCTGTTTCTCTGACATTCAACTCTTTGCTGTCCAGAACAGGGGTGTTCGGCATTCTTGTTAATGTGCTGGATACTGGCCTGTGATTTGCTTTGGTTTATTTAGAATTAATTTTGTGAATCTCTTGCATGAAAGCACCGAGAGAAGCTCCTACCTATGGTATGATAGGAAGTTTCAAGTCCCTGCTGTTTCTGCAATGTCCATGATATCAAACTAACCCAGGCTTGGCTCTCTATTAACATTACTGTCTCTCTACATATCGTGATCATGTCTATGTATTTTTTCTGGCTCCTATGAACAAGATAGAGAGCCCTCAATTGGTGGAAACCATCTCTAAATACTTTTTATTGTTTTCCTTGTTATTGCTGTGATTTTTATTTGTTTCCCACTATCTCTATACAAAAGAATCAGTGTTTTGGTGAGGTCTGCTCAGACATATTCCTTGTTTGCAATATGTGCTCACATAAGCTCACTAGGGAATATTTTCTAAAAGCAAACATTTTTTAAAAAAGAAAATTGAACATGCAGGTGCAGACTGACAGACTGAGAAGCATTTCTACTCTCATTTCTGAAATGGCCAGCCTTACTCCAGGGATCCCTGCATAAGCCTGAAAAGTGTGAGGGAGAATAAGTTCTGTCTCATTTTTTTTATCCCCTTTGATGGATGCTCTATGACATTATGATCCTTTGAACTAACGTCTGGGAGAAAAAATAAAAACATTGAAGGATAAATGAAATGTCAGTTAATTCTGTTATGCTATTTATTGACGTGCTGGCTGGGCTCAATCTGTCCCCAGAGGACTCTCGGAAGAGCACATTTGATGGGAAATATAGATTGTGTGGTACTAACAACCCAACAAGAGTAATCACAGGGTCCAGGGTTGGAAGCAGAGCCTGTCAACCAGAGTCACCAGAACTGAATAGATTCTTCAAATCATCTTCTGTTCTCTGCCTGTGATCTGAGAAAGTTTGTGAAAACTGGGTTGAAGAACTTCCCATTCACAGGAATCTAGGTTTATAACCTCCTCGCCAACCATTCCAGGTCAAGTCTATCAAAATAGTGAAAGTAAAAACTGAACTTACATACACTTAAGGAATTTTGCATGATTTACCAGAATCCCTTGCCCAGTGATCTCAGTCACTAACCAATCAGTGTGAATGGAGACACTTCCTTGATCGCTGCTTGCCATTCTGTCTCCGTCGGAGGGGAATGTGCCTGAGTGGAGCTCTCTCATCTGAGCACCATTTATAAGGATTTTGGACTGAGAAGGAGTTTCACAGTCCCACCCTATGATGGATAGGTGTGAGCATCAGGTAGCTGAGATGAGGCAGTGACCTTGATTTGCAAGAGGTGTCCAGCCCAGAAGGCAGTACAGGTTGCGTATTGCAGGGAAGTCACGCCTGTCCTAGTGATTACAGAGCTGTGATTCAAATTAGATTAAGGGCTTCAAGTTTTATGTCTTCACAAACCTCGAACTCAAAGTCCTAGGTTGAGAACTAGGTAATTTAAACTCTTACCACTCCAAAGCATAGGCAGGGATGGGGATGAGGTAATTTAAACTCTTACCACTCCAAAGCGTAGGCAGGGCTGGGGATGAGGGCAGGACAGCAACCTCACCTGGGACCAGAACGCAAATCCAGAGGCTGACAGTAGAAACATCCCTAGGGCACAGGAAGCACATTAAAGTTCTGGGTTCAGCGTATGGTGGTCTCAAACAATCTTCCTGTTTCATAGATAAACAACGTCATACATGTCTAAAGGAACTCTTCAGGGATACAAACCAGGTCACTGGCGAGATGGAAGCCATCTTAGCTCATAAGCTGGGTCTTAGAGACCTGGATTTGAATGCAGGGAGTTAAAGACCTCCTTCCCAAAGCTAAGGTGGCTCCTTCAGAGAAATCTGTGGCATCTAATAGTGATGACACAGGACTGGTTAACCTAGCATTCTAACACTTTTACACCAATGGATTTGTTCTCTCTCATCAAGGCCTAGCTAGCCCGGAGGCTGATTATGTCCATTGTCAGTGGAGTACTGGATGCCCTAAAAATGGAACTGTTAAAAAGTGCCATGGTGTGTGTGGCCATGCAACTCAGTGTTGTACTTCCAGGGGTTCCTCCACTCCTGCTCTCTCTGTCTGGGGTCACTCCCACCCCCACTTCATAGACCCCATCTTGTCACTGCCTGGCTCACCTGTGAGGGATCATATGATTATTGTTGATTATGTGAATTGAGGTGAGAATACCCATTCTGAAAGTGAGTGCACTGTTCTCTGGGTTTGGATCCTGGACTATATTCATCGAGGAAGGCTAGCTTGAGCACAGACATTTGTCCATTTTCACTTCCTGAATTAGGATGGATGTGACCAGCTGCTTCAGGCTCCTACTGTCTTCATTTCCCTTGATTTTTCCACATTCTACTGTACCTGTAAACTGTAAAGTTGAAATAAAACCCCCTTTTCTCTTGAGTTGCTTTTGCTGGGGTATTTTATCACAGCAACAGAGAAAGAAACTAAGACATACTAAATAAGTAAATGAATATGCCCTTTAGAATGAAGTTTGACATGCTCCTGGCTAGGATAACCATAAATAAGAAATAACTCTTATTCTTTTTTGTTTAGCAGAATATTTGATGCAAGCTACATGCACATTATCTTATATCTTAAATAGTATTTCAAAAAATAAGTGTTAGTGCTGAATGGACATAGTACATACCTCATATGGACTTAACCTCAAGAATATTTCTGAGAGGAAAGAAAGCACTGATAAAGTGGCCCGTGCTGTCTGTGCAGATGAGGACCCAGGATGCACTGGCTGGACCAGGGAGGCCTTTACCATACAGGGTTGAACTGGCGTCCCTCTGCCAGCTTTCCCTAACCTCATGAGCTGACTTAGGGAGTTGGCTTGGAATGAAGTGTCCTGATGAACTTCCCAAAGTGATAATGAAGAAATGATTGGCTTGTTCACACCTATTTCCTGATCTTTAACTGCATAGCAGGACATGGCTTGTATCTGGAGCGTCACAGTGCCAGACCTTAGGGTGACTGACATTCCCCATCAAGAAAATGAAGAAAACAGGCCAACTGGACACTCAGTCAAGAACATTTTACTCAGTCATCCAGAGGCATGAAGAGAAATGAGCTTTCACTCACAGAACTAACACAGCACTTCTTTCTCTCCTGCTTTGGATCTGAGGTGCTCAGGCTCAGTTCCCTCCATCCCACCATCCATCCCTGTTCCTATGAGCCCTACATATCTGTCTCAAACAGCTGCCACTGCTGACTCAAGAGGATGGCCCACCATGTGACCAGGAAGCCAGTCGGGAGTCTTGTCTCCAAGGAGAAGCAGGAGGAGGGGAACAAGGAGGGCTCTGAGAAACTGTTTAACATTTCAAGCGCTATTATTATTTTTGGCACCATGTTGAGTCCATGTCTCTTTTTTGGCTACTTTTCTAGTACTTTATGTATCTGGAAGGAGAAATTGCAACCGGTTTCAGTAACACTGGGGGAATGTGCAATGCCATTACAGGAGGTATTTAAATGCTTTTTAAATGTTATCTTGCATGCTCATAAATAAGCTTAAGCTAAAATGACTCTAAAAATGATCTGTCAGATAATGTGTTTATATGTCATAGGCATAAAAGATGCCTTAAACATTGGTTATCATGAATACAATTATATAACTAAAAGAAAATGAAATCCAATAACAATTACCAGTTGACCCTCAATTGACCAGTCGATCCAACAACTCAATGCAAAAAACCCAGATACGTCTGTGGGTGGTCCCTTCAGTCAAAGGACTAGTGTCCAGGCCTGAGTTTTTAGGATTTGAATAAACATTTTATTTTTGTAAATTTCAAATATACACAAAAGCAGGGGGTGGGGATGTAAGTCCACGATACCATACTTGCTTAGCATATATCATAGCCCAGGTTCAATGCCTAGCATGGAAAAAATTAAATATATAAAAAGAGGGACTCCGTGTCCTGACCATGAGAGAGAGAGATGATGATCCAGGACTTGTAGTTACTTGAAATACAAATAAATTGTCTATCCCACTGAGAGTTGTTCTCTCACTGATATTTGGAGCAGCAAGGGAATTCATATGTTTACTCTAAGTCAGTAGGTAAAATAAAAACTAGGTCAAATGTTAAGTATTTATTATTTACCATGGCCCAGTGCATTCCTGGATATTGAGATGGAAACAGTTTAATAATAGTTAGATTAGAATGGTGATGATTTGTTTCTGTAGAAACAGGGCCTCCTTATGGCCCACGCTAGTCTCAATTCACTCTGTAGTGGAGGATGCCTTTGACTTTCTCATCTTCTTGCCTCCACCTTCACCTTCTCCTGGGATTACAGGCTTGCATCAACATGCCCACTGTTTGTAGTGCTGGAGGACCTAACCCAGGGCATAATGCCCTAGGCAAGCACTATACCAGCCCAGGAGCATCACACCCCACCTAAGAGACAATTACACAGCATTTTTATAGCAACAGTATTCATGGTAGCTAAAAGTAGAAAATCTGCAAGTCCAATGACAGAGGAATGGCTAGACAAAATATGCAAAGGCTTATCCATATAATGGAACATTATACAGTCTTTAAAAAGAATGGAATTCTGGAACATGCTATAACATGTATGAATATTGAAGATAGTTTTAAGAGAAACAGATTAAGCAGAAAGGAACAAATAGTACACCACTCCAACTGTATGAATTACCTACAGTTGTCAACAGAGAGACTGAAATAGATTATAGATTAGATTACTGGGGAATTTATTTTTAGTAGGTATAGAGTTTGAGTTTGAGAATATGAAAAATCTCTCAAGATGGATGATAATGGCAACAATGTAAATGTGGTAAGTCCCACCAAACTGTATATCCAGAAGTCAAAATGGTACATTTCATGGTACGTGTTTCTTACCACATATTTTTAAAAGTAGAAGTAGGTTGCATTGTCACCCACAAGCAAAGCTATGATAGTGTTTGTGGGAGTAGGGTAGGGGCAGGAGCAGAATTAAGATACTTCCGTCATTACCCTGCCCACCCAAGTAAAGTAGCTTCTTAAAACATTGTTAGTCATTTTCAAACTTTTGTGTAAGTAGAATCAGCCTATATGGAGAAAGACAAGATCCTAGAAGCTGGAGATACTGAGAATTTCTGCATCTAACAAAGCAAGATGAGAAAAAGAAAGGTTGGACATTGGGGGTGCTACCATCTGCCCAGACAAAGGGCCAGCCCAGTTACAAAGGGCCAGTCTCTTGATGGAGACCTTAGCATTTAATTCCATGCTGCATGTGCCAGAATACTGATGGGGACCTGGATGTGAGGGATCTTAGTCACATACTATTCTGTTCTTATAACGAAACACCATGACCAAGGCAATGCTTATAAGGAAAGCATTTAATGGGGCCTGGCTTAAAGTTTTAGAGGTTAGTCCATGGCCATGATGGTGGGAAGCAGATAGGCATGGTACTGGGGCAGCAACTGAGATCTCTACATCTGATCTTTAGGCAGCAAGCAAAGTAAGAAAGACACTGAGCCTAGTATGGACCTTTGAAACCTCAAAGCCAATCCCCAGTGACATATTTCCTCCAACAAGGCCACACCTCCAATTCCTTCCCAAACAGTTCCATTAACTGGGGACCAAATATTCAAATATATGAGCTTAAGGGAGCATTTTTTAATTTACCACAGGCTCACCACAGTCTCCCATAGAGCTAGCTGATACTTATATCTGCACATGTACTAATATTTATATCTGCACATGTAATAAATTGTTTTCTAAGATCTGAATATACTAAAAAACTCTGTAATTAGTCTTTGATTTTCAACTGTCTTAAGAATGAAGTGCTCAGGATATGTAAATGAGGTACATGCCACTTTCCATGACAAAATATCACAGATATTTTCTTTATACACAAAGAATTACATTAGGGGACTAGACCTGATTACAAGACCTGCCTGTGAATATCAACAAAATGCAAAATTGCAATCAAATGCTGACAGTGTAACTATTAGCTTGTATGTATTCTTGCTTTATGGCAGACGACTCTGCTCCCCATTCCATGCTATACGTAGAGACAATGGAGTTGAAAGACAAACTGCCTTGAAGATTGGTTGCTAATTCTAGGACCAGTCAAATGCAGGACTTCCCTCCCTACCAGGAGAGCTCTTTTGGTTCCATCACAGCGTGTACTTACACACATGAGGTTTCCAGGACATGTCACCAGAATCTTTCCATTGCCCTATATTTTGGTTGTTCTGCCTTTGCTTTGCTTTGTTTTTAGGTCCAACATGAAAATGAACCACTGCTCTGGAAAGGGCACGAAGTCCTTGTGCTCACAGATAAGCACCAGGGAAACCAGAATGTTAAACATGCAGGGTTGTCCCTTCAAAGGAAGAGATGTACCAGTTTTCTGTCTGTAAGGCTGGAAATGGATGTAGTTATTAGCCTGTGGATCTGTGCTATCTGTAGGGCCAGGCCACACTTGACACACCCCCACCCCCACAGACCCTTATGTTTACCCCTGACTCTTCCTCCCTGGACTTTTATCTTGGGCGTTATTTCTCCATCAATAGAACCCATCCTTAGGGGAGACTTTATATGGACTTCGCAAATGGACCAGAGGTAGTTGACCTCTGGTTGACCTCTGTCCTATCTCTATGGCCAGGCCACATCTGACTTCCTCAGACATTTATGTTTACCTCAGCCATCCTCCCTAGACTCTTAACTTGAGCATTGTTTCTTGGTCAGTAGAACCCATCCTTATGGAAAGGGTCATATGTACTTTGAAAAGAGTTTCAGTAATCATGTCTTAAGCTTTATTGTATACATGGAATTGAGCTCATTATCATCACAAAACTTTTTTCCAAAATTGGGCTGTGTTTCAATATGCCTGAAATAAACTGCCTGGTATCATACTTCAGTAATTTGACAATACCAGCTATGGAGTCCTGTCGAACTCGAACTGCCTCACAGGAATTGACACTCTGCTGGTCTTGGTGGTTGCAGATATTGCACCAAAGCATCCAGCCTCTGTTCTTGTCTTGATTAGATTACCTGTTTATCTTATCATTTTTAAAAGTTTTTTATAACACAATCGCTGCAGTCCAGTGATTCTCATAGAACCCTTGAAGGTATGTTAAATACAGACTTTGAGGTATTTAGCGGTTTGATGACTGTCACAGGTTATAATTACTATATGGGGGACCAATCGCTTCTGTCTCGGGTTCTTACCTATGGTCCTTTGGTCCAGATTAGAACATTGGTCCATATTGATTATGGTGACCAAATCCCCAACCCTCTGCACACTGGTGACTAACATAAAGAAATCATAGGTCAGAGCTAGAGAGATGCCTCAGTGGTTAAGAGCACTGGTTTCTCTTCCAGAGGACCTGGGTTCAATTCCCAGCACCCACACAGCAGTGCACAACTGTCTGTAACTAGCTCCAACTGATCTGATACCTTTACACAGATGTGAATGCAGCCAAAAGATTAATGCACATAAAATATAAATAAATCACTTGAAAAATCATAGGTCAGAACAACAGGTAATATTTTTTTAAAATTTAGTCTCCAGTAACTTTCTTTTGCCATCTGGGACCCTCAACATTAAGTGATCTTTAGGGGTAGAGAGCAGCAGAGGGAGTGAATCCCCGCGGCCATCTTCGCTGCCTGCCAGGGCAGAAAAGCATCACTAGGTACTGAATTATCCCAAGCTTAAGATCTCTGGGGGTGCAAACCACCAGGGGTCTGCCTGAGCCTAGGACCTGAGCACATAAGTGGTTCATTTGCCAGCCAGCCTGTCGTGGGGCCTGTGTCCTACCTGAGGATCAATAGAGGGAGTGACTCTCCGCTGCCATCTTCACTCCATGACAGAGCAGTCAGGGAACACCTGGTTCACTGAGACAACCCAAGTATAACATTGCTTAAGGCAAGACTCAGCAGGGCTCCAAAGGCACAAAAGAAGAAGGCAGCATATCAGCAATCTGTGCCAGAGGAAACCCAGTCATCCAGTGTCGTGGAAATAACCTTAAAGGTCCACAGGAGGTTGAAGCACCAGCCAGTGACAGTAAGACCATCTAACACCAGTGAGAACGAGATGGCTAAAGGCAAACATAGGGATGTTACTAACAGAAACCAAGGAATTATGGCAGTGTCTGAACCCCATTCTCCATCAACAGCTAGTCCTGCATACCCCAACACACCAGAAAAACAAGAGTTAGATTTAAAATCACTGGTCAGGATGCTGTTAGAGGAACACATGAAGGACATAAATAAATCTCTTAAAGAAATTCAGGAGAAAACTGACCAAAAGCTAGAAGCCCTTACAAAGGAAACACAAAAAATCACTTAAAAAGATTCAGGAGAATATGGGTCAGAAGTTAGTAGCCAATGAGGAGGAAATGCAAAAATCACTGAAAGAAATACAGGAGAACTTTGATCAACAGGCAGAAGTCATGAAAGAGGAAACACAAAAATCTCTCAAAGAATTACAGGAAAACACAAACAAGCAAGTAAAGGAACTGAGCAAAAACATCCAAGATCTAAAAGCAGAAGTAGAAACAACAAAGAAATCACAAAGGGAGACAACTTTGAAGATAGAAAACCTTGGGAAGAAATCAGGGGCCATAGATGCAAATATCAACAACAGAATATAAAAGATAGAAGAAAGAATCTCAGATGCCAAAGATACCATAGAAACCATGAACTCAACAGTCAAAGAAAATGCAAAATGCAAAAAGCTTGTAACCCAAAACATCCAGGAAATCCAAGACACAATGAGAAGGCCAAACCTAAGGATTATAGGCATAGATGAGAGTGAAGATTTACAACTTAAAGGCCCATGAATATACAAGAAGCCTACAGAACTCCAAACAGACTGGACCAGAACAGAAATACCTCCTGTCACATAATAATCAAAACCCCAAATGTACTAAACAAAGAAAGAATACTTAGGGCAGTAAGAGAAAAAGGGCAAGTACCATATAAAGGAAGACCTATCAGAATTACACCAGAATCCTCACCAGAGACCATGAAAGCTAGAAGATCCTGGGCAGAGCTCATGCAGACTCTAAGAGAACACAAATGCCAGCCGAGACTACTATACCCAGCGAAACTCTCAATTACTATAGATGGAGAAACCAAAATATTCCATGACAAAACCAAATTTACACAATATCTTTCCACAAACCCAGCCCTACAAAGGATAATAGGGGGAAAATGCCATTACAATGAGGGAAACTATATCCTGGAAAAAGCAGGATATTAAACTTCTTTCATCAAACCCAAAAGAAGATAACCACACAAGTATAAAATTAACATCAAAAAATGATAGGAAGCAATAACCACTACTCCTTTTTTTTATTCAATATATTTTTTATTTGAATTTCAAATGATTTCCCCTTTTCTAGCCCCCCACCAGAAAGTCCCATAAGCCCCCTTCTCTCCCCCTGTCCTTCCACCCACCCCTTCCCACTTCCCTGTTCTGGTTTTGCCGAATACTGCTTCACTGAGTCTTTCCAGAACAAGGGGCCACTCCTCCTTTCTTCTTTTACCTCATTTGATGTGTGGATTATGTTTTGGGTATTTCAGTTTTCTAGGTTAATATCCACTTATTAGTGAGTGCATACACTACTCCTTAATATCTCTTAACATCAATGGACTCAATTCCCCAATAAAAAGACATAGACTAACAGACTGGATACTTAAACAGGACCCTACATTTTGCTGCATACAGGAAACACACCTCAGTGTCAAAGACAAAAACTTTCCTTTAAAAAACTACCGTAAAAGGCTGGAAGACAATTCTATAAGCAAATGGTCTCAGGAAACAAGCCGGAGTTGCCATTCTAATATCAGATAAAATTGACTTTCAACCTAATGTCATCAAAAGAGACATGGAAAGACACTTCTTGCTGGTCAAAGGAAAAATCCACCAAGAAGAATTCTCAATCCTGAACATCTATGCTTCAAATGCAAGGGCACCCTCATTCATAAAAGAAATTTTACTAAAGCTCAAAGCACACATTGCACCTAACACAATAATCGTGGGTGACTTCAACACTCCACTCTCCTCAATGGACCGATCGGGAAAACAGAAACTAAACAGAGAGACAGTGAAACTAAATGAAGCTTTGGACCAATTGGATTTAACAGATATATATAGAACTTTTCATCCCAAAGCAAAAGAATATATCTTTTTCTCAGCACCTCATGGTACCTTCTCCAAAATCGACCGTATAGTTGGTCACAAGACAGACCTCAACAAATATAAGATCAAAATAATCCCATGCCTTCTATCAGATCACTATGGAATAAAAGTGGTCTTTAATAACAATAAAAAGAGGAGAAAGCCCACATACACATGGAAAAATGAACAATACTCTACTCAATGATACCTTGGTCAAGGAAGAAATAAAGAAATCAAAAATTTTTTAGAATTTAATGAAAATGAAGGCACAACATACCCAAATCTATGGGACACAATGAAAGCAGTGCTAAGAGGAAAACTCATAGCTTTGAGTGCCTCCAAAAAGAAATTGGAGAGAGCATACGCTAGCAGCTTAATGACACACCTGAAAGCCCTGGGACAAAAAGAAGCTATTTCACCCAGGAGGAGAAGACAGGAAATCATCAAACTCAGGACTGAAATCAATCAAGTAGAAACTAAGAGAACCAAACAAAGAATCAACAAAACCAGGATCTGGTTCTTTGAAAAAATCAACAAGATAGATAAACCCTCAGCCAGACTAACCAAAGGGCACAGAGACAGTATCCAAATTAACAAAATTAGAAATGAAAAGGGAGATATAACAACAAAAACTGAGGAAATCCAAAAAATCATCAGATCCTACTACAAAAGCCTGTACTCAACACAACTGGAGAATCTGGAGGAAATGGACAATTTCTTAGACAGATACCAAATACCAAAATTAAATCAAGATCAAATAGATCTTCTAAACATAAACCCTAAAGAAATAGAAGGGGTCATAGAAACCCTTCAGACCCCCAAAAAAATAAAAAAATAAATTAAAAAAAGCACAGGACCAGATGGTTTTAGTGCAGAATTCTATCAGACCACCAAAGAAGACTTAACACCAATACTCTTCAAACTATTCCACCAAATAGAAACAGAAGGAACACTACCCAACTCCTTCTACAAAGCCACAATTACACTGATACCAAAACCACACAAAGATCCAACAAAGAAAGAGAATTTTAGGCCAATTTCCCTTATGAATATCGATGCAAAAATACTCAATAAAATTCTTGCCCACCGAATCCAAGAACACATCAAAATGATCATCCACCATGATCAAGTAGGCTTCATCCCAGGGATGCAGGGATGATTCAATATACGGAAATCCATCAGTGCTATCCACTATATAAACAAACAAAAAAAACCCACATGATTATTTCATTAGATGCTGACAAAGCATTTGACAAAATTCAGCATCCTTTCATGCTAAAAGTCTTGGAAAGGACAGGAACTTAAGGCCCATATCGAAACATAGTAAAAGCAATATACAGCAAACCAGTAGCCAACATCAAACTAAATGGAGAGAAACTTGAAGCAATCCCACTAAAATCAGGAACTAGACAAGGCTGCCCCCCTCTCTCCATATCTTTTCAATATAGTTCTTGAAGTCCTAGCTAGAGCAGTTAGACAACATAAGGAGGTCAAAGGGATACAAATTGGAAAGGAAGAAGTCAAACTATCACTATTTGCAGATGATATGATAGTATACTTAAGTGACCCAAAAAACTCGACCAGAGAACTCCTACAGCTGATAAACAACTTCAGCAAAGTGGCTGGTTACAAAATCAATGCAAGCAAATCAGTAACCTTTCTATACTCAAAAGATAAGCAGACTGAGAAAGAAATTAGGGAATTGACACCCTTCACAATAGCCACAAACAGCATAAGTATCTTGGGGTGACTCTAACCAAACAAGTGAAAGACCTATATGACAAGAACTTCAGATCTCTAAAGAAGGAAATTGAAGATGTCAGAAAATGGAAAAATCTTCCATGCTTTTGGATTGGCAGGATTAATATAGTTAAAATGGCCACCTTGTCAAAAGCAATCTACAGATTCAATGCAATCCCCATCAAAATCCCAACTCAGTTCTTCATAGAGCTAGAAAGAGCAATTCTCAAATTCATTTGGAATAACAAAAAACCCAGGATAGCTAAAACTATTCTCAACAGTAAAACAACTTCTGGGGGATTCAGTATCCCAGACCTCAAACTTTATTACAGAGCAATAATGAGAAAAATTGCATGGTATTGTTACAATGTCTGGCAAGCGGATCAATGGAATAGGATTGAAGACCCAGAAATGAACCCACACACCTATGGTCACTTGATCTTCAACAAAGGAGCTGAAAGCATCCAGTGGAAAAAAGATAGCCTTTTCAACAAATGGAGGTCAGCATGCAGAAGAATACATATTGATCCATTCTTATCTCCTTGTACTAAGCTCAACTCCAAGTGGTCAAGGACCTCCACATAAAGCCTGACACACTGAAACTAATAGAAAAGAAACTGGGGAAGACCCTTGAGGACATGGGCACAGGGGAAAAGTTCCTGAACAGAACACCAATAGCTTATGCTCTAAGATCAAGAATTGACAAATGGGACCTATAAAACTACAGTTTCTGTAAGGCAAAGGACACTGTCAAAAGGACAAAACATCATCCAACAGCTTGGGAAAGGATCTTCACCAACCCTAAATCCAACAGAGGGCTAATATCTAATATATACAAAGAACTCAAGAAGGTAGAACCCAGAGAACCAAATAACCCCATTAAAAAGTGGGGTACAGAGCTAAACAAAGAATTTTCTCATGAAGAACTTCAAATGGCTGAGAAGCACCTTAAGGAATGTTCAACATCATTTATCATTAGGGAAACGCAAATCAAAACAACCCTAAGATTTCACCTCACACCAGTCAGAATGGCTAAGGTCAAAAACTCAGGAGACAGCAGGTATTGGTGAGGATGTGGATTAAGAGGAACACTCCTCCACTGCTGGTGGGATTGCAAGATGGTGCAACCACTTTGGAAATCAGTCTGGGGTTTCCTCAGAAATCTGGGCATGACACTTCCAGGGGACCCTGCTATACCACTCCTGGGCAAATACCCAGAGGATTCCCCGGCATGCAATAAGGACACATGCTCCACTATGTTCATGGCAGCCCTATTTGCAGTAGCCAGAAGCTGGAAAGAATCCAGATATCCCTCAACAGAGGAATGGATACAAAAAAATGTGGTATATTTACACAATGGAGTACTATTCAGTCATTAGAAACAACGAATTCATGAAATTTATAGACAAATGGATGGAGCTGGAGAATATCATACTAAGTGAGGTAACCCAGTCTCAAAAGATCAATCATGGTATGTACTCACTCATAAGTGGATATTAGCCTAGAAACTTTGATTACCCAAGACATAATCCACATATTAAATGATGTCCAAGAAGAACAGAGGAGTGGCCCCTGGTTCTGGAAAGACTCAGTGCAGCAGTATAGGGGAATATCAGAACAGGGAAGTGGGAAGGGGTAGATGGGAGAAAGAGGGGGAGCGAAGAGGGCTTATGGGACTTTTGGGGGGTGGGGAGCCAGAAAAGGGGAAAACATTTGAAATGTAAATAAAGAATATATTGAATAATAAAAAAAGAAAGAGCTTCTATTTTGGAAAAAATACACTGCAGCATTGCAAAAAAAAAAAAAAAGTGATCTTTAGGACTAGTCGGGTTTAAGAATATCAATTAAAATGTTCCTGCCTTTGCATCTACATTCTTTCCTCTGCCAGCCAACTTCTCTGTGAGTCAGTTCCACCCAAGGGAAAAGCATAACCCCTTGAAGGATATTAATATCTGGTAGAGGCCAGTAGCAGCTCTTACAGCTCATTCTAACTGCATCTCTATTCCCACTTCCCCCACACATATGCCTGATGTATGCAGCTCAACCTTCTCTTCTTACCCATTCAACTAACAAAGATGTATTGAGCACTTAGCACCTAAAAAACTGTCCTGGTCTCTTGGGACATGTTGGTGAACAAGAAAATAATTTCTGTCCAAAAGAAGCATAAATCTAGTAATCCTGGAGGTAATCCACTATCCAACACACGATATATGAAATGCATTGGTTTCTAAGGTAAGGGTATTCGTGACAGTATTTTTGATGTAATGTTCATTTCTAACTACAGCCTCTCAATGCCTACTCTTGGCTTTGCCTCTCTTTAGTCTACTACCTCCATCCAGAGGCCATCTTCTGTTTTCTAAATATCTAAAACTTCCAAATATATAAAATATATAAATTTTATATAATTTTATATGTAATTATAGTTTATATTTATATATTAAATTATATATTAAATATATAAAATATAACTTCTAAATATATAAAATATATTAAAAACTCTGTATACTCCACTTGAAGGAAACATGCAGTATTTGCCTATCTTGATCTTGTTTCACTTAATATGATCTCCAGTTCTTTCCATTTTTCTGCAAATGACACTAATTAATTCCTCTTTAAATTTTTTCTTGAAATAGAATCTCATAGTCAGCAGCCAACCTTGAACTCATCTTGTACCTGAGGATGCCCTTGGGTTCTTGATCTTCCTGTTCAATCTCTCTCTGTCTCTGTTTCTGTCTTTCTCTCTGTCACTCCCCCCCCCCCACACACACACACCCCAGTGACAGGGGTACAGGGGCACACCAGGACACTCACTCAGCTTCATTTTTATAGCTAAAGAAAACTGTGCTCTGTGTATGTATGTGGGGGGAGCACATTTTCTTTATCTGTCCATCTGTTGATGGCCATCTAAGCCAATTCCGTGTCTTGTCTCCTATGAGCAGTGCTGGAAGTACCTCATGGTTTGATTAGTGTCCTTCAGGTGCACACTCAAGAGCAGTGCATATGTGTCATATGGTAATTCTTTGATTTACCTTTTGCAGAACTACTTTGGTTTCAGTTACTGCTTTACTAGTAACATTGTTTCCTTATGGCCTCATTAGTTACATTGTTTCCAGCAGTATATTAGGCTTCTTTTTTCTCCATATATCCTTTGCTGCTGGTTTTTTTCTTAATGATAGCCATTCTGACTGCAGCAAATAGAATCTTACTGTAGTTTTAATGTGCATTCCTGGTAACCAGCAATGTTTATCATTTTTCATGTATTTATTAAACCAACACATAATTTTGGCAGACAATATGAAAGAAAAAAATCTTTATAAACGCAACGTATGTTTTGAATGGTCCTATTTGTGCCCTTGCTCATACAGAATAGCTGGGAGCGTGACAGAATTTGCCACCTAATAATCCTGAAGCAAATGATATTTTTGTGGTTGAGGCAAAGCATTAGTGGTCAGAGAAGTGATTCCTTTCTGGAGAAATCTTTCTGTGGTGGTTTAAATGAATAGCCCCATAAACATGTATGTTTGAATACTTAGTCCCTAGTTTGTGGGACTGTTTGGGAAGGAACAGTTGTAGCATTGTTAGAGGAGGTATGTCAGTGTGGGTAGGCTATAAGGTTTCAAAGGACTTGAGCCATTCTCTTTCCTGTTTTCCATTTGAGAGGTGAGTGCTCACCGGTTCCTGCTGCCACATCTTTGCTCTGCCATCATAGACTCTATCTGCATCATCAGCTAGAAGCCAAAGTAAACACTTTCTTCTGTAAGTTTACTTGTTCATGGCGTTTTATCATGGCAATAGAAAAGTAATTGATATACCTTCCTTCACACCTTGTACTAAGCATTATACTAACCATTCATTGCCAAGGAACTTCTGATGCATACTTCATTTTTCTATATGGAGCTTAGAAATAATAAAGAAACAAAGGGGTCTAGGTAGAAATTTAGCAGGATGGGAGAAAGGGGCAAGGACAGAACAGCTTTGTGGCTGATATCCTAAGAAGTGTCAATGTGTACAAAACCAGACAGGATTCATTATCTCTCATGCCTCCTGCTAACCTAGGTTGTTAGTCCTCTGCAAACTAATGCAGTTTGGAAGCTTTTTGATTATCTTTATGTTGTTGCTACAAGCAAAAGCAAAAACTCACAGAAACTTAAGGCAAAGGACACTGTCAAAAGGACAAAATGGCAACCAACAAATTGGGAAAAGATCTTCACCAACCCTACATCCGACAAAGGGCTAATGTCCAATATATACAAAGAACTCAAGAAGGTAGACTCCAGAGAACCAAATAACCCTATTAAAAAATAGGCTACAGAGCTAAACAAATAATTTTCACCTGAAGAACTTCAAATGGCTGAGAAGAACCTTAAGAAATGTTCAACATCATTAGTCATTAGGGAAATGCAAATCAAACAACCCTGAGATTTTACCTCACACCAGTCAGAATGGCTAAGATTAAAAACTCAGGAGACAGCAGGTGTTGGTGAGGATGTGGAGAAAGAGGAACACTTCTCCACTGCTGGTGGGATTGCAAGATGATACAACCACTCTGGAAATCAGGCTGGCAGTTCTTCAGAAAACTGGGTATGATACTTCCGGAGGACCCTGCTATACCATTCCTGGGCATATACCCAGAGGATTCCCTGGCATGTAATAAGGACACATGCTCCACTATGTTCATAGCAGCCTTATTTATAATAGCCAGAAGCTGGAAAGAACCCAGATGTACCTCAATGGAGGAATGGATACAGAAAATTTGGTATATTTACAGAATGGAATACTACTCAGCAATTAAAAACAATGAATTCATGAAATTCTTAGGAAAATAGTTGGAACTGGAAAATATCATCCTAAGTGAGGTAATTCACTCACAAAAGAACACTCATGGAATGTAGTCACTGATAAGTAGATATTAGCCCAGAAGTTCTGAATACCCAAGATATAACTTACATACCAAATGATTCCCAAGAAGGAAAGAAGGAGAGGGCCCTGGTCCTGGAAAGGCTTGATGCAGCATTGTAGGGAATTACCAGGACAGAGAAGTGGGAGAGGGTTGATTGGCGAACGGGCGGAGGGAAAAGGGCTTATGGGACTTATGGGGAGTGGGGAACTAGGAAATGGGAAATCATATGGAATGTAAACAAAGAATATAGAAAAAAAAAAGCAAAAACTCTACTTGAGTTTATTTTGGCTTACCATTACAGAAAGCAGGACATCCATAACATTGGGGAAGATGCTCTAGCAGGAGCAGGAAGCTGAGAGATGGAATCTCAGCCATGCACAGGAAGCAGAAAGAATGAACAGGAAATGGAGCAAGGCTGTAAACCCTTCAGTCCTATCCCCTATAACATGGGTCCTCCATCAAGGTTGTAGGTCCTATAGGTTTCATAACTTCCTGGTGCCCCCAGAGGCCAGAAAGTGTATCAGATTCTCTATAAGTGGAGTTACAGGTGTTTGCCTCATGACTTCTGGACTTGGTGGTCCAGGTCTGTAATCCCAGATATTCAGGATGCTAAAGGCAGGAAGATTGCAAGTTAAGGAAAGTTAAAGAAGACAGGTAAGGTCAATGGTAAAGTGTCCACACGAGCTGTGTGAGCCCCTAGATGCAAGTCAGCAGAAAAACAAGCAAAGGCTGCTCTGTACTCACTGTCACGGATAGTTAGTCTTTGTTTGTTTTCTGCCACATCTGATATTTTGTGACTGTTGAATGTGGTAAGGAGGTGCTATGAAGACATTGGTTACTTCAGTCTGTGTGCTGGGGAGAGAGACAGAGAGGAAGAGAAGAGTTAGCAGAGTCACTGTGAGCAGTCTGCTGACTGTTGAGGTAACTGTTCTTGGCTTCAGCAGTGGGATTGAGCCACCCTTTGGTCAGGGTGTGTGGTTGCCCCTGCTGTTCTGGTTAAAATCTGATTAGGATTAATAAAAATAACCTTGTGTTAAAAAAAAAAGCATTACTTCACGTTCACCCTAAGTATTTTAAACAAATATTATATCTTGTACATCATCAAAAGCATCCCTTCCCTCTCAGGAAACTTCTTGCTTTAATCTTGATGGACACTTGGATTTAATTAGTGTGCAGTCTTCAGCTAGAAGGATAGCTTTTCCCAGATTAAATTTCAGAGAGGTTTTCTTATCCTCTGTCATCTGTAAATCAGAAAGCTTGCCTGCTTGTCTGTGGTGCTCAGAGGTCTAGCTTAAAGTTAGACCAAGGCAGTGCAGGAGATCAGGTTAGTTCAAGCTCACAAGCTGGATTTGTCTGTGTATTTGGGGTGTAAGGAGGTGAGCCATCAATTAAGTTAAAAATTGGTCATGATCTGAATTTTAGATCCTCTATACCATTTTTATGTTCAGAAGATTGAGTTGAAAGAGGTATTGATTGGAAAGCAAAGCAGTGAATTATAGGCCATCGGGAACATGATTAGTAGAACTGGCATTGCCTTGGGCTGAGCCTCTAGGGGAAACTTAGTGTACAGGGCTTCCACACTGGCATGTCTTACCACCAACTTAGGGCATGGGATTTCCACACTGGAGCCTCTTACAACCCACCATCCTCTGCAGAACCTGGCCCCACCTCCCTTTCTGCTGCTCGGATCAAACTATTTGTGCAATACACCATAGTGGATGAAAGGATCTACTCTGACTTACATTTCCACATCACAGTTCATCCTTGAGGGGAGTCAGGGCATGGACTCAAGCAATCAAGAACTTGAAACAAAGCTATGGAGGGATGCCAGGAATTGTGCTTAGCTAGTTTTCTTAATCAGTGAGACCACCAGCCCAAGGAATAGCGCTGTCCACATTGGGCTGGGCCCTCCAATATTGACAATCAAGACAGTTCTACAGATGTGCCTGAGGGCTGTTCTAATCTGGGCAATCCCTCAGTTAAGGTTCCTTTCTCAAGTGATGCTAGGCTGTGTCAAGTTGATGGTTGCAGCTAAGAAGGATAAACCTTAATAACTCTCTAACAGTCAGATAGCTCCATCCTATCCTGGAGTAGATGAAACCCCTCTCAATTTACCACTGCCTTTTCCTCTTAAGGTGGTACCCTGAAGATAAATTAAAAGTACCCTAACATTTTAGTAGGGGGACACGGGATTAGTTTAAACTTTCTGGATCTCTATTTGGAGCCTGGTAGTTGTATCGACATCATAAACAGGCATGCATAACTCTGATTTAGCTTATGATTTTTTGCCTCTCCTCATTTGGCAAACTATCAAATGTTGAAAGGCATTGTTGCTTTTTGTAAATATGACAATTTATAAAGCAACAATAAAAAACATGAATTCCCAAAAGTCCCAGGATTAAAGGCCTTAGCTAGGACAGTGTTGATAATATTTTGAAAGAATAATAAACACAAAGTTGAGGACCCTTCCTTTGAGTCTAGTACAAATCCAAGGAATGACCACCTGCTCCCCTGCCCCCAAGTGCTGGGAAATTACATAAGCTAAATGTCCCTTCCTGTGAGAAGCCAGTGTGGTGTGGGGAGGGGAGGGGAGGGCATAAAGGGTACATTACCTAACCTGTTAGGGTTTTCAGCTGGGCCCAGTGGAGTTGATCCAGCAGCTAACAATCCTTAGCTCTCTTGTCTTTTTAGCGACCAAACCACATGACTCTCCACCATCTGTCCAAACTCTGACCTCACTTGAGAACCCAACAGAAACAGTGTATGGTGGGAATGGCTGACCCCATATTAGCTTACAGGAGGTAGGTAGTGGAGATGGACAATCTACCTTAAGATTAAGCTTGATATGGGGCTTAGAGAGAATCAGGAGACCTTGCTGATTGGGGCAAATCCAATTGTGATTTATATAAGGCAGATTTTGGAAAGAAATGTATTTTCTTTCTTGGGGACTTAATGTATTATTGATTACAGACAACAAACATAGTAGAGGTTCGCATCTTCCACAAGAAGGATCCCATGTAATTTTTCTAAGTTTTGAAGAGGAATTTGTAAGTAATGAGGATTTATAAAGCATCATAAATGAATGTGTGTGTGTGTGTGTGTGTGTGCGCGCACGCGCGCGCGCGCGCACGCGCGTGCGCTTTTTGAGATAAATTCAATCCCCCTCCCTCCTCTCTCATATAAGGTCTTACTATGTTGTCCAGGCTGGCCTCAGGCTCATAGATATCTGCCTGCCTCTGCCTCCCAAGTGCTGGGATTAAAGGTATCCCTCACCTTGTCCGATGTCTGGTCTCTTTGGTCCAGGCTGATCTTAAACTTGAAATAATCCTTCTGCTTTATCTTTCTGAGTACTAGGATTACAGGCATAAGATACCATGCTTAGTTAGAGATAAATTTTAGAAGCATAGTTTTCAGCAAAAAAGCATGAACTGATACAAGGTTTCCCAGACCACATTAAATATGCTGACCATGTTAGCTTTCCATTGTTATAACAAAGTGTCTGATATAATCAATTTATCCAGGGAATACGTTTATTTTGTCTCACAGTTTTGGAGACTCCCCTCCATGAAGTGTTAGGAGGTCTCTGCTTGGAGGTCTCTGATGTGGCAGTGTATCATGGTAGGAACATATGATAGGGCAAAAACACTTATTTCATGGTCAAAAGATAGACCTGAAGCCTTTCACTAGGTCCCGAGTCTGAAAGTTTTCATATCCTGTACCTCCAAAAATGGTTCTTGGAACTAGGCTTTTAATATATGGACCTTTGGAGGACATTCAACTCCCAAACTATAACATACATTAAATGCAGGAACATGTATCCAATTACACCCCCTATTGGGCAAGAATGTATCTATCCCAGATACTGTAGAGCATCCGGAGTTGCAGAGGAAGAAGGGGGATATCGTGACATTTCTGGAATTTTTAATTTCTTTAAAAAAACACAGAAATATTATAAGAATGCTTTTGTTTTAATCTCACATGTAGGGATGTGGGGATGCTTTGGGGTGTCAACATCAGCTGACTATGATTTGTCTCAAACTCTAGCAGAGGTATGGTTTTACCAGCTGCAGATAGTTTCAAGGCCTGTGTGATATATGAAAAATTTGGAACTTCTCAGAAGGTATTTAAATGTTAGGGCCCTAGTAAGTATGTGGTTGGTGGTTGGTGGTTTGTAGTTGGCGGTTGGTGATCATTCGGGAGGTGGGGTGTTGTTTGAGTTTTGTTAGTAGTTGTGGCTCAAAGAAGAAGCAAAGGGAAAGAAAATAAATTCAGAGATCTCTTATCTAGCTCCCTCTATCCTTTGTCTATCTAGCGATAGGGGGCTAAACTGGGGGGATAAAGGGTGGAAAAAGAAGAACCCACAAAGTAGCAAAGGGCAGCTACTTGGGAGGAATGGGGAGGAGCTGCAGGTGCAGTGCTGAATACAAGAAAACACATAGGCATGCACCAGCACTGCGGTGTGCCATAGACTGCACCACGGCTCAGCTGCCTCTGGGAACAGAGGGTCAGAGATGAAAGAGGAACAAGAGGAACCTTGTGATTCCCAGGGCAGCCATTAGTGGACATGTGGAAAAGGAGGGGCTCTCAGCACAGAGAGGGGAAGGAAACACACGAAGCCATGTGCCTCTGCTACACTCCACTCCACCAGGACAGAAGAGACTGCCTCAAAACTGAAGCCAAGAACCCTTCTCCCCCTCCCTCCCTCCCTCCCTCTCTCCTTCCCTCCCTCCCTCTCTCCTTTCCTCCCCCCTCTCTCCCTCCCTTTGTTTGTTTGTTTGTTTGTTTGTTTGTTTGTTTTTCTGAAACAAGGTCTTAATGTGTAGGTTAGGCTAGGTCCTAACTCTAAATCTTGGTTCATAGTTTTCAGTGTAGGGCATTACAAGAGTGTGCCACCAATCCCTCTTCTTCCTCCTCTTCCTCCTCCTCCTCTTTCCTTTTCCTCCCCCTTCTTCTCCCTCTTCCTCCTCCTCCTGCTTCTCCTCCCAGACTCTTTTAAAGCAGAAAACTAGATTTGGCCTTTAAACTACACTTTGCTGAGCCCAGGCCTGTTGCACAGCTGCATACACCTTGCATGGCAGGTTGGTATTGTAGCTCACAGGGCCTAGAGGTCAGACCGCTGATGTCTTTTTACCGGCAGCAGCCTGTATAACACCCTTCAGGTCTATAAAAGCCAGTGAGCATAAAGGAAGTTTCATTCTTGGTTTGAGATTGACTTCTCTATGTCCTGCAACTGGGCTTATTTAAATTCAGAGAAAAAGAGCATGGGGTCCACAGGGATTTTATGGTAACAGAACCTCAGATGCTCCTAACATAACTAGTAAATGACTACTGAGCAAGATTCCCTTCACATTTCGCTGCTTAAGTAAGAGCATGCCCTTAAGTGCTTGTCCTGGCTCTCCTGAGTTCCTAGCAAGTGCTGTGAATTTACAGGGTGGGTTTTTCAGCTGAACTGTATAAGAGGCTTCTACTCTGCCTTTCTCAGTCATTCTGGTTAAGTCCTAGATGACTCCCTCCCAGCAACCCATGCTATATAGGAGGCCATTGGGCAACCAAACTGATGCCTGCCCCTCACAGTAGGACTGGAGTATGAAGGCTTCTGCCCCACCCCCGAAATCATTTCTCTATGAATAGGCCAATCAAGCCCTGCAGATTGGCGCACAGTAATCATCAGAGTGATTCTCAGATATCAAAGGGAAAGCTAAATAAAATCAAGTGCCAGACCACTTTCACCTCTACCCTGCTCATGTGCTTACAGAAGCTAATTGCTGGTTATTGTCTCCAGTGGCACCTGCCCCTGCTCTGAAGCTCTGTGAGCATCTCAGCCTCTCTCTGGTTACTGAGTACCTGGCTCTTTCCCAGCAGGATGACTTCCTGTGGCCCAGGAAGGAGCTTCTGTCCTCTGGTGTGGCTGACATCTTAATTTGGTCCTGTAATAATGCCATTTTTCAGGACCATGCATTTGTTCTGAGTTAGATTTCCCAAGGCGTCCCTGCTTGCATTGCAGTCAAGTCTCTGTTTCAATGTCTCTCTCTCCCAAGCAGAGGTGAAACAGCAGTAAAAGGCTACTCCCAGGCTTGTACAATCACTATCAGTCATAAAACCCATCCATAGATTTGCCCAGGAGTCTATGGGTTAAAAGAGAATTGAGGATAATCATTAGGTAAGCATGCACATCTGTTGGGGCCCGTTATGATTCCAACTCCAGGCTCTGTTCACCACTGTGATGCAAACACAAGCAAGATTATTAATATTTAATGTCCCCATGGACACTTGTCTGACTATAAATCCAAAATATTGGAATATTGAAACTTGCTTCGGGATGAAATACATTTTGTTAATTTCTTTTTAAGTCAGGGGGAATTGTCCTCAGTAGATTTGATTTATACCAGTTTATAAAGTTTACTGTTGGGTGAGCATGCTGAGATTTTAACCCATGTGGTTATTTTCCCTGTAAGAAAGCGTTATCTCGTTAACAGTGACCTTGGATGTGACCTAAGATAGCAATCTGATGAAGCTTACCTCTAGGAAAGCTGGAGGCCCTCCATATTAGGTACTCAGCGGTAGTATCCACTCAGAGGTACTCAGTGGCAGGTGTTATAGTCTCTGTGTCTTTCTATGATAAAGGGAAAGACTTGGGAGGGGGAAAACAGCTAGGCTCTGACTATTGTCAGGACAGCATCTAAAGCTAGTTCACCTGGTAGCATATTATCCTGTGTTCTCCATCTCTGCTTATATGGACTCCCATCCTTGTTGTCTATTGTCTATCGACTGGTACTTTTCTCCTCTCCCCTCTGCCCCGCACCACCTCACACCCCCCCCACAGTCCCACATCAAGTTGCTTCAAGCTAGCCTCATATCACTTGCATCCTCTTCACAAATCTGTATTTCCACAGAGGAGGAAAAAATAGTTTTTCTTCTTTTAGGTACAAAGTCACAAATCACACACACACACACACATACACACACACAGAGTCAAGAAAGGCCCCAATTCCTATGACAGTCTTGGGCTTCTTGCTTAAAGGAGTGACCAATGGCTTTTGTCTGTTTTTTGAAATGTCCTGTATCCCAAGCCATTTTGGGGGATAGGTTTTTATGGTTTTTTTTTTTTGTTTTTTTTTTTTGACTTTTTTGAGATAGGGTTTCTCTGTGTAGCCCTGGCTGTCCTGGAACTCACTCTGTAGACCAGGCTGGCCTCAAACTCAGAAATCTGCCTGCCTCTACCTCCCAAGTGCTGGGATTAAAGATGTGTGCCACCACCGCCCTCCCGAGCCATTTTTGATTTCACTATGTAGTCAATGATAACCTCCAATTTCTCATCTTTTCACCTTTACCACACACAGTTCCATGGGGTGCAGAGGACAGAATCTAAGGCTTCTTAAGTGCTGGGCAAGCACTGTAGCCTCTGGGCTTCATTCCCAGCCCCGACTTAATCCGGCTGACTGCTTAGGCTTTGCCTCCCATCGTGTCCCTGTTCAAGAGCTAGTACCAGATCCATCCTTTAGATGGGGAAACTGAGGTACGCATGAGTTAGGTGACTTCTTAAGGACAGACAGCCGACAGCAGAAGTGGAATCAACCCGCGTGGGGAAGGAAGCCTGCTGTTCCACCTCCACCTAACCACATCCAACTTCTCAGCTTCCTTCATCCCGAGTGGGATTTCCTCGGCGCAAATTTAAAATGCCTAGTTGATTAATAACCCAGCACCACATCTCCTTCCCTCCTTATCATGCAATCAGTCCCTGTCTATTCGGGTAATGAAAATTCAGGTTATTATTAGCTGAGGAATAATTTTGAATATTCAAAATTCATGTATGTAAATAACAAAAGGATTAATACATCTCTCGTCTCCATAATCTTTTCTAAAGTGTCCCAACTGATGGGAAGGGGGGTGCCTTCAACCAGTGGGAAGGGGGTGCATTTTTATGTTCACACCCTAATTTCTTACAATCGAGTTTCATTTGCTTGAATTAATTGTGAATAAACTAATTCAAAAGACTTGATCCATTTCTGACTTTTTAACATGAGATGTTTGTGCCTGGTCTACTAAAAAGAAACCACAAACCTCGTTGTTTAAGGGCTGCTCGTTTAGCCCGATGTCTTGGTGTCTTTGGGGAGTGGTGTGTGTATGAAATGGCCAGGCTGAGCTAGAAGCTCAGGACTGTGTCTGGAATAAGGCAGGACTTTTCTTCTGCTCCACATCTAAGCCCCGACTGAAGGGGCTGCTTCCACTGGTGTCATTCTCTCGTGGAAGGAGATTTCCAAAGACAGGCAGGGGAGATGTCAGTAAAATGCTTATTACATCAGCATGAAAATCTGGGGTAAGACCCACAGCACCCACATAAGAAGGCAGGTGTGGTGGTGTGCACCTGTGATCTAGGGCTGGGAGCTGGAGACAATCAAATCACTGGAGCTCACTGACTAGCCAGCCTAGCCTACCTGTGAATTCCAGGCCAGGGAGAGACCTTGTCTTAAAAAACAAAGATGGGGAGCAATTGAGGGAGACACAGGACCAACTTCTGACTTCCACAGATACCTGCATGTGGACACACATAAACATATCACACACATGTGTGTGCCTATGCATACACACAGGTCACATGCGAGAAAGAGAGAGAGAGAGAGAGAGAGAGAGAGAGAGAGAGAGAGAGAGAGAGAGAGAAGAAGAAGAAGAAGAGGACGAAGAAGAAGAAGAAGAAGAAGAAGAAGAAGAAGAAGAAGAAGAAGAAGAAGAAGAAGACCGAGGAGAAGGAGAAGGAGGAGGAGGAGGAGGGGAGGGGAGAGAAGAGGAGAAGAGAAGAGAAACAAGACAAACATATACACTGATGAAATCCCATCGAAACAGCAGTAAGAGCTGATCTCTTTTTAAACAGTGCCTCTCAACATTCCTAAAGCCGTGACCCTTTAATACAGCTCCTCATGATGTGGTGACCTTCAAACATAAAATTATTCTCATTGATATTTTATAACTGTAAGTTTACTGTTATTCATCATGATGTAGACATTTATATTTTCTGATGGTCTTACCCTGTGAAAGTGTCATTTGACCCTCAAAGAGCTTATGACCCACAGTTTGAAAGACACTGGTTTAGAAGCTTGTGGTAATAAAACCAGATACACTGAATTCTAATAGAAGAGAAAGTAGGGAAGAGCCTGGAGCATATGGGCATAGGGGAAAAATTTTCCTGAACATCAATAGCTTATGCTCTAAGATCAAGATTTGACAAATGGGACCTCATAAAATTACAAAGCTTCTGTAAAGCAAAGGACACTGTCAATAGGACAAAACAGCAACCAACAGATTGGGAAAAGATCTTTACCAATCCTACATCTGACAGAGGGCTAATCCAATATATACAAAGAATTCAAGAAGTTAGACTCCAGAGAAACAAATAAACCTATTAACAAATGGGTCACCGAGCTAAAGAAAGAATTCTCAACTGAGGAATACCAGATGGCTGAGAAACACCTAAAAGAAATGTTCAACATCCTTAATCATCAGGGAAATGCAAATCAAAACAACACTGAGATTCTACTTCACACCATTCAGAATGGCCAAGATCAAAAACTCAGGGGACAGCAGATGCTGGTGAAGATGTGGAGAAAGAGAAACACTCTTCCATTGCTGGTGGGATTGCAAGCTGGTGAAACCACTCTGGAAATCAATTTGGCAGTTCCTCAGAAAATTGGACATAGTACTACCTGAAGGACCCAGCTATACCACTCTTGGGCATATAACCAAGGATGCTCCAACATTTAATAAGGACACATGCTTCACTATGTTCATAGTAGCCTTATTTATAACAGCCAAAAGCTAGAAAGAATCCAGATGCCCCTCAACAGAGGAATGGATACAGAAAATGGGGGTACATTTACACAATGGAGTACTACTCAGCTATTAAAAATAATGAATTCATGAAATTCTTAGGCAAATGGATGGAACTACAAAATATCATCCTGAGTGATGTAACCCAATCACAAAGGAACACACATGGTATACATTTCCTGATAAGTAGATATTAGCCCCAAAGCTCTGAATACCCAAAATACAATTCACAGACCACATGAAGCTCAAGAAGAAGGAAGACCAAAGTGTGGATATTTTGGCCCTTCTTAGAAGGGGGATCAAAATACCCATGCCTCACAGCCAACCAATGGACTGAGCATAGGGTCCTCAATGGAAAAGCTAGAGAAAGGACCCAAGAAGCCAAAGAGGTTTGCAATAAGGAGTAACAATAATATGTACCAACCAGTACCCCCCAGAGCTCCCAAGAGCTAAACTACCAACCAAAGAGTACAAATGGAGGGATCCGTGGCTCCAGCTACATATGTATCAGAGGATGGCCTTTTCAGGCATCAATGAGAGGAGAGGCCATTGGTTCTGTGAAAGATGGATGCCCCAGTGTAGAGGAATGCCAGGTCAGGAAAGTAGGAGGAGGAGGGTTGGCAAGCAGGGGGAGCAGGAGGGGATAGCGAGATTTTGGAGCAGTAATGAGGAAAGAGGATAACATTTGAAATACAAATAAAGCAAATATCGAATTTAAAAAAAAAAGAAAAAAGAGAGAAGTTTTTGGTAGTCAGGTGTTTGTTGAGTAATAATGGTTCTTGTAGTCTGGGCACAGTAGTAGACCATTTACCAGATGAGAAAAGAAAAATAGAGAGGTAAATCAAATAGTTAAATAGTAGGACCAAGACTTAAACACAGATCTTATTGAGTTTCCAGTCTTCTGAATATCTTGTTGCCCGGCCAAGTGACACTGAGCAGTTGCTACCAAGAGGATGGTGGCAGATAATGCAAATGAGTGAGATCAGCTGGTGTGAGACAACAGGAAGTGATATCACAGTAATGAATAAAGGGAAGAAGTGACATCACAGTAATGAATCTAGGGAAAATGCCCAGGTGAGTAGATCTTCAGATCTGAGAACAACAACCCCAATGTGGAGCTCAGATAGAAACCTCCTGGTTAATAAGCATGTAGTATGTGGGCAGCACACATCTGGAGCCTACAGCTGTCACCAGCCATGTCTGCTGCTCCCAGTCCTCTGCAGAGCACCTCAGCTGCCATATTATCCTCACTCTCTGCTGAGGAACGCACCCTACAGTTCCCGCTCATGCCCTCTGATTTTGTTTTAGGGAACATGATGTAAAGAATGTGTTTTGAACTCCTATTTACTTCAGGCTTCAAGTCCCCTGATGGGATGGATGGCCGTTGTCTGGGTCTTCAAGATGCTCTGAAGTGCTGGTGGTCATTTTTTTACCTCTCCTGATTTTCCTAACACATGTCTGTGTATTCGCTTTTTCTTCCCCTTCCTCTTCTGTTGCATTTTCAGTTTCTTGGGAACAGATCCAAAGCCTTATTAATTACCTCATTCTTCCCATGTTCCCCAAGGCTGATCTCAGTTCTTTGCATAGACTCACCTTTCAAATAATTGAGTTAAATATAGAGTCTGTATCCTAGACAAAGGAGGACCTCACTACAGTTAGGAGACAGACTTGGCAGCATTAATAAAGAGCTATAGGTACAATAAATTGTTTTACTACTCCAATCATCAGTTTTCTCATCCACTAAATGGGAATAATTGCCTAACTAGGAATCAGTCAGTGCCTAGCATAGCCACAGATGCAGTCAGTGGAGGCCAGGTCTTATATTAATTAATGAAAGTCCCTCCAGGCATAGATGTGTTGGTAGAGCCAACTTGTGTCAAACAAGACTGGGGGGGCCCATTGCAGATGGAAGTTACATCATAGATTTTGTGAAGGATTCACAAAAGGTTGTTGTTAGCTTAAGACAACAGTTGAGCATATATTTTTATGGAACCTAGTTAATATGCATTTTCCTTCATTATAGAAACATGCACACAATTACACGAGGAATGTGAGTGATAATTCTGTTAATGGGCTGCATTTTAAGCCCTCCCCAAATTCATATGCTGCAGTCTTAATGGGTGCTTATCAATGTGTTGAAACAATGCTCTTAAAGGGGTAATGGAGGTTGAATGAGGTCATGGGGGAGGATCCTATTCCAGTCCGACCAGTATGCGGACATATCTTGCAACATCCAGGAAGCCTGAACAAAGACAAAAGGCTGTCTGCAGTCACAGAGAGGCCTCTGGGGAAACCAACATGCCCACATCTTAATTTTGAACTTCTAGACCCTAGAACTACAGGAGATAAACAGTGCTAAGCCACACACAGTCTGTGGCTTCTTGCTATGGATGTCCTAGCTGATGGAGAGGAGGAAAGAGCCTGTTGCTCCTCAGTTCCTCTAAGTCCCAAAACCCCTGTCACAAAAGACCAACTAAACCAGAGAAAAACAGGAACCGCTTACTGTAAGTTTTACTTGTCTCAGGAGACAGCCTAAGGAAACAGACACACAAAGATGCAGTTAGGGTTGAGCCGGGGCACTTAATCATGGAGAAGCCAGCAGGAAGATAAACGTTACTTCATAAGGGTTGTTTGTACAGGTTCCTTTTCATGGTAGGTTCCCATCACTGAGGTCTGCCTCCTCCCACATACAGGTTTATCCCTGGCTTTTAGGAAGACAACTGGGAGGGCCAGAGCACCCAGAATTCTTGTATCTTGCTATCTTCTAAAGAGCCTGGTACATGCAGCTGAGAACAACAGAGACTCTCAAACAGTTGAAAAGTCTGTTGTAAAGTTTGATTTATCAGGATGGTGGTTCCGAATAGGAGTCTGAGAAACTGCCAGATCCAACTTCTTTAAAACAGTGTTAGTTGTACCATTTGTGAGATACAGAAGTGGCCAAGAAGCACTGCCCCGTCATTGTTCTTCACTTACAGCATGACAGGGCACATCAAGTGTTATCAGAGATACTCAGAGCAGCACTAAAGACACTCAACATTAAATGACTTCCAGCACCATGCTGCCACTGCAGATGGTTTATACTCAGGCCTTGTAGTTGAGTGAGAGAGCACTGGGTTAAGCCTCCAGGCAAGCTCTTTAGTAAAGCCTCACTGACCACACAGTCAATATCCTTGTGTTTTGCCAGTGTGAATATTTTTCTCTGCTCCTTCATGAAGATTGCCTCCATTGCATCCTTGGTGAATCCTTGCATTAGTGCATGAACCATAACAGGTATCTCAGCTTTAGGGATCCTGAAGGCAACATACAGGGGTCCAACACCATGGTTTTAGTCAGCATGGAGGCCACACACACAGTCTTCACAGAGTGAAAGGCCAGAGCTGAAACTTTTAAGAGCTGTGGTTTATGGCTGGTGTGTAGCTCAGTGATGCTTAGCGGGGCGTGTGCATGGCACTGGATTCCACCCTCAACACCAGGGACACTAAAAAGTAAACTGAAACAAGCAGAAGGTTGTGCCTTACACACTGCATGCATCACAGACGGCTTACTCGCCTTCTGCTCATTCACAAGTGAAGCGGAAATAAAAGTATGTGCTGTTCTATTATCTTTCCTCTATAGATCCAGAAAAGTCCTGAATTATGGAGGAAAGATTTCAGATCAGCCAGGGCACATCTACCCTGTGTGAATCCACCGTTACATTCAAATGTAACTTATGGATTTATTTGAAGTATAATACAGTGACTCCTAGCAACTATTAGGGTGGAAGGGGGGGTGTTCTCAACTTGTAGGTCTCAATACCTTTAGAGAAGGTTAACATACCTTTTCACTGGGGTCACTTATCAGATATCCTGCATATCAGATATTTACATTGCAATTCATAGCAAAATTACAATTATGAAGTAGCAATGGAAATAATTTAATGGTTGGGGAGGCCTCACAACAGCATGAGGAGCTGTGTTAGGAAGGTTGAATATACTGTGTTGGGGACTTAATTCCTATCTGATACTAAATGAATTAGGAGCCACAAAATGCCTTGTGTGGTTTTCCAAAAACTATTTCCTAAAGTTTTTAATGTTTACTTTTGTTTCAATAAGGACAAATGAATTTATTAAGCCCCGGATTGGCCATTATCCCACTGTTGCTGGTTAGAGTGCTGACCACTCCCTCTTGAGTCCGGCCCCTCCCTTTGCTGTCTGACTGGCTTCTTGCTCTGCACCCTCTGCAGTCTTAGGCAGCAGACAGAAGATGTTAATTTTTCCGCTTCCGTCTCTGCTTTGACTTTTCTGTAGCCTGCTATGTTTTGTAGCAAACATTGCCCCTCCCCCCAGCATGGCTGTGATTCCCCCAAACTGTCTTTCCTAATCTTAATTCTCCATGTTCCAGGCCGCTTTGTATCCGGTTTCTTGGCTTGCTACTCTAATACCTGCCCCTAGCTTGTCTCCAGCTCAAAACTGTCAGCTCTCTGCGATTCCCCTCCTCTCTGTTGACATCCTCTCCCTGACTTCTAAGACCCTCCGTAATCTCTATGCATTCCAGCAAAATTTCATTATCCACCATAGTTTACAGGATGTTTTGTAGGATATGCTCCACCACACATCGAGGAATGCTACTCTCACTGATTATCACCTACACGGAGCCCCTGGCACTGGGCAAGACTTCATTCCTTCTTCCCAACTGTGTTCCTTCCTGTGATTTGTAATGCAGTGGCATGCAAGCTGATGGCTGAGGGGGTGCCTTGGGGGGGGGTATGCTGAGACATCCCCCCTGAGGTAGAGGCCTTGACTGGTCTAATATTAAATGAAGTTTATTTTGGGGCATGAGAAGGGGGTTGAGAAGGGAGCAGAGCCAGTGAAAGAGACGGGACAGAGAGAGACAGAAGGAGAGGGGAAAGAGAAAGAAGGGAAGAGGCCTGCTAGGAGCACTTAGGGGCAGAGGACAAAGAGGGATGAGGGGAGAGGGGGGAGGGAGAGAGGGAGGGGAAGAAGGGAAAGGGGAAGGGGAGGAAGGAGGAGAGAGAGAAGAGGGAAAGGCACCAAACAGTCCTTTTATAGCAAGCCAGGCTCCAGCCTGGCTGTTGTTGGGTAACTGTTGGGCGGAGCCTTGAAGAAATCCTAACACCTTCCCATTCCCTGCTGACTGCTCTTTCAATATGTAGCTTAGCTGGGGGTGGTTTGTCTGAGGACTCCATGTTCTGCAAGTCCTATAAACTCTCCACTCCCAAAACAGTTCTGGGTAAGAGCTGTCTGCTGTCTGCCAAGGTCACCTTCCATCACACATCTGAGCACAGTGGGGTTTGTTTACTGATGGAACTTACTCCTCTTATTCCCTTCCCGCCTTTTTCTTTCTTCCTCGGTCCGGTCCTGTCCTTCCCTGACCCTCCTCATCTTCCTTCTTGTGTGTATGGTTTATGCTTGTGTGAGATTGTGTACATAGCGGGTTCATGCATGTGGAGGCCCCTTGGCAACATCAGGTGATTTCTCTTGCTGCTCCCTATGTTGTTTCTTGAGCTGCTTCAGTGAACTTGGGGCCGCTTCAGTGAACTTGGAACTCTGTGTTGTTTCTGCTAGACTGTCTGGACCACAGCACTCACAAGACCTCCTTGTGTCCACTCTACCCTGTAGCACACTGAGGTTGGAGGTGTATATATGCCTCTAGACCCAGCTTTTTAGCAGAAGTTGGATCAGCTCAGTGAGTGTTTCACCCACTAATCCATCTTTCCACTCTCCTCAAACTCTCTTTATTTGGGAGGGTCAGTTGAGATAAGCTCTCAGATATCCCAGGCTTGCCTCAAACTTAAGTCAAGGACTGTCTTGAATTTCTTTCTGCTCCTCCTGCTTCTATCTCCTGAGTGTTAGATCTCAGTTAAACACCACCACGTGGAGTCTTTGCCATGATGAGTGTTGTGATCATAAAAAGAGAAAAAGGCTACAAGAATATGTTCTATGGCATGTGTGGTGCCGTGTAGGGGAAGGGGCGCCTCGGCGGGTCCTTGCTGAGGCATCCCTTCCCCCTAAGGGACCAGCCACACAATAATATAGCATAGAATAGAGTTTATTCAGGGCATGGGAATGAGAAAAGGGGATAACACTGAAATGTAAATAAAGCAAATATCTAATTTTTAAAAAATGTAAAAAAAAAAAAAAAAGAAAAAGAAAGGATGGACTTTTGCATCAAAATTGCATCGAAATTCAATTGGTTTAAAAAAAGGGTAGTGAGGCAGAGAAAGGCAGAGAGAAGGAGAGAGAAGCGAAGTTGAGGCTGGTCATGACCACGTGGAGAGAGGGGGAAAGGGAAAGGGAAAGAGGAAGAGAAGAGCCCAAGAGGGCAAGAGTAAGAGAGAGGAGGGGCAAGCTGCACCTTTTATAGGGGCCAGGCCTACTTGCTGTTGCTGTTGCCAGGCAGCTGTGGGGGTGGAGTCCAATCAGAGTACCATCAATGAGGATTGAGCCCAGGGCTTGGTGTGAGCTAGGCAAGTACTCAAACACATCCAGCACTCATTTTCTTCCTTCTCTCTGTGTTATTCTGACTCTCTCAGTTAGACTTTGCAGAATGGACTTTAGAAAATGGACTCTGTTTACATCTGTGAGTACCACCGGGCTTAACACAAGACGGCTAAGGTTCTATGCATATTGTTTGATTAGTTAATGAGCATGTGCTGTGGTTAAATCAGAAAAAAAAAATGTTATCATTCTTGAGGCAAAATGAGCATGATATCTAGTTTGATTCCAAAGACGTAGAAGAAGAATCAAGGGTGTGATCTGAACCAGTAATCCCCATCCCAGAGAGAAGAAAGAATCACTCATTTTACAACTGAGGATAATAAACGGGGTCACAACCAAGGCAGCCTCAATTATTTAGACTTCTCGTAGTTATTACTATGCAAATGACAAGACGGAAAAGTAACAGCTCCTCCCTCTTGTTAGGAATTCAAACTGTCTGAGGATTATCTGTTGTCATGGCAGAAAATTATTCCAAGTGTATACCAAGCAGTCACAGGTCTCAGGTAGCTGCTCCAGGAAACAGCCACAGCATCGCCATCCTGTCCCTTCCCTTTTCTGGAGAATCTTCCCCTGCCTTGGGACAACAGAGAGCAGGAAGCAAAGTGACCTGAAAATGCCTTCTCTGCTTCCCTGCTCGGTGTCTCACATCCAGTCCTGTACCGACTGCTTTTATGATAAAGTGATCTGCTGGATTTCCATTGTTCAATTCCTTCTTACATGAACAAACCGACACACAGAGTCTGATTTCTTCCATTTTCAGGTTCTATCTTTCTATGATGAGGTGGAAACTTCCTCAGACATCCTCTGAGATGCCGAGAAACTTTTCAAGATGTGCACAAATCCATCGCAAAAGCCTCTGTGTAGATGCAGCAACTTAAAATTGTTAGTTGCTGTTCTGTCTCTACATGGTCCTAGGGAATTAGGCTCTCCCTTCCCTGATGCTATAGGCCGCAGATTTTCTTTATGGGATTGCCTACTTTAAAAATCTGATGAAGTTCATCTCTCATCTGCCTGAAAAGTGCATAGGCATTAGTTTTTTTCAAAGATAACTTCAGGATTTCTCAACTATTTGAAGCTCATGCTCCTCAGGATAGAATATAATCACTAACATGCTTATATTACTGACTGTGCCAGCATATGTGTGTGTGTATCACACATATTATATCTTATATATTATATATCACATATTATATATCGCATATATCACATATTACATATCGCATATATCACATAATATATTGCATATTATATATCACATATATGTATATATATCCCTAGATAATTGTATGAGGCAGGTCCTATTACTATATTTATTTTGCAAACAAGGGAAGGAACATCAAAGACAATAGCCCATTCAACTTCATACCTGGTTAAAGGTAGGGGCAAACTGATTCTAGCCAGCCTGGTCCCAAAGTGAGACTTATTAGATGTTAGCACTCACAAGAGGAGACGCTGAGGAAGGTGGAGGTAAGACAACACAGTGTAATTAATGCTTCCCAACCTTTCTTGTTGTTCTGTCTCTTTGGTTTATTTCATCTTCTCTCTCTTCTCTCTCTGATATCTGCATTATAAACAGAGACCTAAAAATCTTGGAGAAGAGAATTAGAATGTTACAAATATATTTTGTTGATCTTCTGAATCTCTTAAGTAAGTGTGTGACTCTATTGGTGCTACACAAGGTTTCTGAAAGACTGTCTCAAATCAATCTGTGAAGAAAGCTAAGTGCTATCAGTTTTGATTGGGATTATAAAATTAGATTTCAGGGTGATATTCACAGTACAGGAAGCCATGCTGTGAATAATGGGGGATTTTCGCAATAACCAGAGGGAGTGACAGCAATCCCTGGGAAGTCCATAGCTTAGGAAGAGGCAATCACACACTAACACAAACACCACCACCAGCTCCAGCCAATCATGACTTGCCCCAACCTGGAGAACTGAGTCAGAACCTCTGGACTTTGACAGTTTTGTTATTTTGCCAAGAATAAGCAGAAGTTTTATGACTAACAGCTCTCCCCAGTTCTAAAAAAACAGACATAAAATAAGAGTGTCTGCAGCATAAAAAAATTATTTAACACCTTGTCAAATAGGAGTTAGGAATGGTTGCCCCTTCGGGTCCTTGCTCTAATACCCTGTCTGAGTCTCAGGGGACCAGGTGGTTTAGGTGAGCGACACTTTACAAGTTTAAAGGGAAATTTTTAACTGCTGCTCTTATCAATAAAACCTCATTCACTGAGGTTTATTTAGAAATAAAACACTGACGTAAGCTGTAGAGTTTGCAGGTCCTGGTATAAGGCTCCAGAAAAAAGAAAATTAACTGGGGAGATTAATGAAAACACCTTTATGAAGTTTATGTGCTCTTAAAACTATATGCAAGTTTTATGTGAATGGCCAGTAGGAGTATATCCAGGAGTGTGCTTTTGTGCACATGAAGTGTGTTTTATCATTTTGATGAGATAGTCCCTGTGGAAATTTTAGCTCCCATTGTTTCCGAACATCAGCAAGGTAAGAGCTGTTAGCAACAGGCACTCATGCACATTCTTCCGGTTGACAGAGTGTTTTCACAGCGCTGTTGACTTTAGTCTTTAAAACCATCTGCACGTTGTCTTTTATTATCCTCACTTTATAGACAAGGAAACACACAGGGAGGTGAAATGCTGGGCTAAGGTCAAAGACTTAATACATCACCCATGTGAGCCTTGACCAGGGTATCTTGATTCATGTTTCAGAATTACTTTACTCCCCATACCTGGGTTTGGGACAGGAAGACAAGGCTCTTCCTAGGCAGTTGGCAGTAAAGAAGGCTCTTCAGGAATAACCTGTCTGTAGGTCTAGAGCGGGAGCAAATGAGGAAAGAAGGTTGGTAGCGATCTTGACTCCACACAGTTTGTTCATCAGGTTAAGCAGCTTCCCTGGGGCTCCCTGGGGATAACAGCAGAGGGACAGCTCCAGCCACACAGAGACCAATGACTGCACCAACCGCACCACACTCTGCATGCCTCTGTCTGACCTTCTCACACACAACAGCATTAGTATTACACAGAATAGGGCATAGAAGAGAGACTGAGCCAGAAGAGTTACCAAGAAACTTAGGGACAAGCACATGGTTAGCGAGCAGAAATCCCTGGACTTGAGTGGAGGTCCATCTGATGCCACATTATCTCCCCCAGCTTTGTATTATAGTTCCATGAAAGGAGCTGAGCAGTCAGTGATGCAGAAGGGTGTATTAGCCTACTCCTATCCTCCTTCACTCTTCTTATCACAGATTTTAAACCTAAACCTGATAATGGTAGGTCTCAATTATTTGGGGGTCAGTAACCCTTTAAATTTTTAAAATTATATTGGACCCCAAAGAGGGTTTATATTGCTTTGAGCTATGGATAGTTACCATATTAAAGTTTAAAATTGAAAATGAAAAACAATTAGTTATTAATTTGTTTAATAAACAAATCGTAAGATAACATACAAATAGTATATGGGAGAAACAACCAATGTTTTCTAAAACAAAACCAAATTTAGCGAACGTAATGACACCGTTTTTATTTTATTTATTTTTCTAATGTCTGGATGAACAGAGACAGTTTCCATCACATATGTATGTGTTCCTGTGTTCTGTCTGTTGTAACACCACATATCTATAGCCTCCAGGAAGCATCTCATGTACTCATGAGAAAATGAAAATAAGGGACAGATGGCATTTTAGTATAAAAATGGAATTGTTGAGGGCTGAGACCATAGCTCAAAGGTGTAGAACATTTGCCCTCGATTGTGTGAGGCCTGGGTTTACCCTCTAGCATTGCAAAAGAAAGCAAGAAAAGAAAAGGATTACTGGGTTTTTCTCTCTCTCTCTCTCTCTCTCTCTCTCTCTCTCTCTCTCTCTCTCTCTCTCTCTCTCTTTCCTTCTTTCTTTCTCTCTGATGGGATGCTGTGGCCTGTCGTTGATTATATATGGAGGTCAGAGAAAAACTTGTAGCTGGTTCTCTCTCCATCAAGTAGGTTCCTAGGATCCAATACAGATCCTCAGGTTTGGAAGCAAGCATCTTTACTCACTGAGGTATGTCATCAGCCTAAAGACCCACTCAGAACCTGGCAAAGTGTTTCTGGACCACAATGAGACTCCTGACCTATAGACATTTTCTGTGCACCAAGATTTGGGAAATACTGTATCTTTGGTTAGAAACAGTGTCACAGGTCATCTAGTTCAACCCTCAAGCAGATGAAACATGATCCTGCTGAGCCTGTGCTAATCTCCCCATTTGACAAAGACTGACTGTGGCCATTCTTGGCTTCTGTAGCACTTTATTGGACAGAAAAAACTCTCTATGTCAAGATGAAGCTTTCTTTCTGTAGTGTTAACTGGTCTTAACTCGATATCAGGTGGAGCTAACTTTCCTTTATCCTATTGACAGTATCTGAAAACCACTCCCTGGTCTATGCTGCTAGCACCCTCTTACTGTGCCTACTCTAAGTTTTTCATAGGAAAAAACCCTCTTATACATTGTGGTGTAATATCCATAGTTTCAGTTATATACTAGGAATCCAGGGAAGTAGTCCCCATATATGAGTGGCACCACTGTATGCATCTTCCTGCTTGTGAATGTTAATCAGCGATGGAAACTGACCAAAGCTAGGCACATAATAAACCCCGAGCAAGCCTATCTTAGAGACTATTAGGAATTTTGTATAACCTTAGTTGACTCATGAAGATCCTGATAAAAGGATATAAATTTGGGCCAGAGAACAATGGGAACAGCAGATCTTCCAGCACTTTATCTGAAAGAGATGGCATAGACTAGTTTCAATGTGTTAATAAGGGTCAGTTTTACCTAAACTTTGTGATGTGGTAACAGTTCATTTGGTCAAGAATCCTACCTGGGCAGTCTCTTTTCACCACAGTGACAAAACCCCTGAACAAATCAACTCTAAGGAGGAAGGATGTGTTGTGGCACATAGTGGCTCGAATTCAGTAGGCAGATACATGGTTCCATCGTTTCTGGCTTTGTTGAGGCAGAATACCAAAAGGTAGATGAGGCTAGCCTAGTTGGCAGGGTCCAGGAAGGGTTGGGGATAGGAGGAAGACAGACAGACAGAGGCTACCTCTGATCTAAGACTCTTTGTAAGAGCCCATGTAATATCTGACTTATCAGTGGATCAACCCACTGATGAAATCATTTTCCTTAGGTTCCAGTCATTTCTCCATACTGTTGCTAGCTAGGAGCAAGACTTCAAAGCCCCTTTTGATGGGAACACTTCCTTTGCAAACCATGAGGACAGATGACCACTGGTGACTACCCGGCGAGTAGCATATCCTGCAGAGAGATGCAGCCAGAGAGGAAGTGCAGCAGGACACTGAGATTTCATCAGGATGCTTGGTGCATAATTTGACATTTAAAAACAGCTTATTCTGGGGTTTGCCATCTTATCTCTTCAAATCAAGTAATTGCTGGTAACTGAAGCCATAGGAGACGAACTAAGAAGAAACGGGGCTCCTGCACTATCACTAGCAGCTTTTTATTTTTTCTGGAGCTGGCAATCAAACCTCAGGCTTTGCATATACAATAGATAAATGATCAATCCCTGAGAACCATTCTGAATCCTTGGTTTATTAAGACAAGTTTTCACAATATAGTGAGGCTGGCCTCAAACTCACGATCCTCCTGCCTCAGGCTTTGGAGTGCTGGGGTTATAGAATGCACCATGTCATGCCTACCTTAGACTACTGTAGTATTAAATTTAGGGAACCAGGCACAGTGGCACATCTCTGAAGTCCTAGAATTTGGGAGGTTAAGGCAGGAGGATTGAGGACTAGCTCGAGGCTAGCCTTGGGCTACATAGTGAGTTCAAGGCCATTCTGGGACACACACACACACACACACACACATCTTTTGTCTTTTGACTCTTCCCTTTCCCTCCTAGCAGAAAGATGGGGCTGCTGGGTGGTGCTTTGAAGTTTACAGTCTTACAAACATTACCTCACCCAACCAGCAAAGAAAGTACACACAGAATGTACCAACACAGGAGCCACTTCTGTTAACCCCATCTTGGGGATTACTCTTTTAGTGTTTCATGCCTGGATCTCACACCCTGTCTTGTCGGCTTCCCAGTGTTCAGCAGCTCCCTGTGCTAAGGCACTTTATATACTGAATCTAAAACCATCTTCCTTCCCTGCTGATCTGAGCATGCCACCATCTGGAGTCCATTTATAGCCTCCAATCACCCTTGGGGGTAATGTATTTTCCCATAGCCTTAGAGAATCTCATCTGCCAAGACCTCTGCATTGCCTTCCTTAACTTAGGGCAGCAGTGTACGTGAATGCCAGTGTGTGTGTCCTGGAGGAGAGATCTGTCCCAGATGGGAACAATGGAGAAAGCTTTTCAGAGGAAGTGTTCTTTGGCGTGTAGAAGAATGCATAGATTTCCATAACCAGAGCAGGGAAGAGTAGGACTGGACTGGCCGGGATTTATTGCTGTCTGTTGATTACATCGAATCCTTCATTACTGTCTTGTCATTCTGAGCTTTTGATCATGCAGGATTTTTCTTCCCTGACTATGAATGGCTAACTTAAGAAGTTCCCAGTGTGACAGCTATACACAGTGCATGAAGAGGCACAGAAAGATTTTGTTTCAAGACCACCATCAGTACAAGGAATAGAAGATGAACTTATATGGACGCATATCCACCCTGGCACCTCTCCCTATCTGGCATTCTCTTTGACTGGAGCCACTGATGCAAACAGCACATGGAAATGTTATCACCCCCTGGAGGGGATATTTGCATGAGGCATGGTTCGTGATATGCTATAAAATAACAGGGCTGTACTACACAGGTCTGTCATGAGCAATGTGAGGGCAGATAGTTCTATTTGTGATTCTTGAAAACTAAAATAAAGTAAGCCTAACATTTTAGATCTGAAACATGTTTCATTATTTTGCTACATTTCTCTCACTTGCATATTCATTCCATACAAATCACAAAAATAGCATGAGTATCAAGTACACACATGGTTCTCTCTGGCATTCTCAGTAAGGCAGTCTGGGAAATGAGTTTTGTGTGACATAATCTGTCTTCCGATCACCTAGCTACTCAGCTTTGATCCTCAGAGAGGCCAGGCTCAGATCTGTCTATTTTAGCCATTATATACTGGGAGGATGTTAGCCGAGCTGAATAAAAAAGAGAAATTACATATGTTTATTTTTGAAAGCTGATACAACAATATAAAGATATTTCAGTGAGGCAAACTCCAGAGTTGGAAATGTGAGAGGGATTATAGCAGGAAGAGGGTGCATCAAAGTCCTGGCAACTGTGATGTCTGAGAGTCATGAACCTGTGCCCAATGACAAGCAGGTGGACAAGTAACAGTGGGGACACAAAGGAAAACCCATGTATCCATGATGTTTTGGTATTTATGGTAATCACACAGGACTATATGATTAAATGAAGAAAATCTGGGGGAATCACTATCCTGAATTTATACATCTTTATAAAGCCATCTGTGGAATGTTCTCTAAGGGTAACCTACCTGTGCACCCCCTGCCCAATCCAGCCATCATGCTTTTGAATCTGACACAGCCCTCTAGTCCTCCTCATGAGTCCCTCTCCCCCACACTCTCTCCTCCCATCGTCTCTGTTCTCACTCCTATGCCCTCTGACTTAGCCAGTGTAACTGCTGTATAAACCAAAGCCCACAGAACCAGCTTGCCCAACCTTCTGACTTCTCTAAGTATGGTGCCAGTAGATTCTTGTTGGATTAGGTAATACATTCACAATGTATGTATACAAATGTATAAACACAATTACACGAAGAAAATCTTCTACCTTTTTTTCCATTTTGGCCAGTTCCAATAGTATTTTCCCCTGGGTGCAAGGGATTGAACCTAGGGATTTTCACTTACCAGGTAACAGTGGGTCACTGTGTAACCCAAAAGTCCCTAGCTTTTGACTTTTTAAGACAGCGTGTAACAGTATAATTCAGGCTGTCTTTGAATTTACATTCCTTCTACCCAATTGGCTGGCACTGCAGACATGATGCACCACACCAGGTAAAGACATTTCTATAGTTTCTTTATGCATAGACCTCCCTCCCTGCAAAGAAGAGATTTTCTCATTTTACTCACATTCTGTTTTGACCATGTGCTTGATTGTCATAGTTATGAAATAAATAGTCTGTGCTTAGGGATTAATACAATGTATTATTTTACCTCACCATTCAGTGGTTGATAGTGCTCAGCTGGTAGCTCTTGCTCAGGTTTCTCAAATTTGTTTGACCTCAAATGCTGAAGAATAGTCTGGGCTGCACCTCACAAGTGGCTTATGGATAATCAACAACAGATAATGTTGTTGAATGGCAATTCTGCTGCCAGAACCCTTCCACACTGGGTTTTTCTACATATCTAGGAGGGCCCCTTAAAACAAGGCAGTTGGCTTCTGAGTGGGCACATACTACGAACAAGCATTCTGAGATAGCAGGAAATGGAAGCTGCCAGGCCAATTAAGGGCTATTTACAGATCTAGTGAAATCATCCCTGTGTACTCAATGGGCCAGAGCCTTCCCAAGACTGTTCAAATGGAAGGAAGTAGAGAAACAGACCCATGTCTTCAAGGTCCCATTATAGACTTCTGGCCATGGTCATCTTCCCAGAGTATGGTCTGCAGCACCATGTAAGGCCATTTTGTACCCTCTTCCCTGTCTTTTGTCTCATCTAACATCTCAGTTTTGCCCCACTCCAACAGCAGTTCAGCTCTCATTATGCTACAGGTAGCTCACTGTCAGGGCCATTCTCCAGCTCTCCAATTTCTCTTCACTACAAAAAGCCTGTCTAATTTGTGGCTTCTTGCTACAGGCATTTCCACAAGTGTAACCTTGATGATGTCATTTCCATACGTAAAAATCATCAGCTCTGGTTCCCCAGCCTTCTGGCTGGCTAGTGGTCTTGTTGGAGTGCTGTTGGGTTTGTACATGCAGGACCTGTAGTCTTTAAGCTTTCAATAATACAAAGCCAGGAAGTTTTACTTTAAAAACCCAGGTTAAGCCTTACTTAAAAAACTAAGTTTGCATACATGAAAGCAGTCACTTATTCAATGATTGTGGTCTACTTTTAAAATACTAAACAAAAGAAAAAAAAACTGCCCTCGTAAGGTGTATTTCTAGTTTCAGAGAGGCAGCAAGAGACTAAGTCTGTACAGTCTATAGAATGATTATGTAGAATGTTAGAAGGCAACACACTCTGTGAAAGGCTGGGGAAGGGCTGTGATTTTATATCACATGGTCATAAAAGGCCTCATTGGAATGGTGACATTTGAATGTAAGAAGCAGAATGGTCTGGGTGAGAGAAATGTGGATCTCTAGAATGGTGCTGTGCCATATTGGATAGCCAGTGGCCATATGCTGCTATCTAAATTTATATAATTTAAATTAAATAAAGTTAAAAACTTAGTTCTTCAGTCATGCTTGCCACATTTCAAGTGCTCAGTAACCACAAGTTTCAAAGAACTGAAAAAAAAAAACCCTCTAGAATATTCCTTTCAGGATGCAAGTGCCTTAGCATAGCATTGTGGGAGGGTGGTACTCCAGGCAGAAGACAAGAACAGGGTGCTAGGGTGGGCTTGACTGAAAGGAGTGGTGTGAATCTTCTACTTACAGAGTCCCGCTCTTTCCAATATATCATGTGTGTGTGTGTGTGTGTGTGTATGCGCTCATGTTGTGCAAATGCACATGTGTAGGTACACATCCTTATGTGTGTGCACGCATGTGGAGGCCAACCCTGGATGCCAGTTCTCAGATTCTTTTCATACTTGGTTTTGTTGTTGTTGTTTTGTTTTGTTTTATTTTTAAATATAGGGTCACCTACTCACCTGAGCTTGTCCCTTTAGATAAGGCTATCAATCCTCAGGGATCTACCTGTCTTCACCTCTTCAGCCCTGGGATCAAAAGAAGTGGCATTATGTATGCCCTGCTTTCTTCTTCTTCTTTTTTAAAAACGATTTATTTGTTTGTTTGTATGAGTATACTGTCACTTTCTTCAAACACCCCAGAGAAGGACACCAGAGCCCATTACAGATGGTTGTGAGCCACCATGTGGTTGCTAGGAATTGAACTCAGGACCTCTGGAAGAGCAGCCAGTACTCTTAACCACTGAGCCATCTCTCCAGCCCTGCTTTCTTCTTGTTGTTTGTTTGTTTGTTTGTTTGTTTTTGGCATGGTTGCTTAGGTTCTAACTTGGGTCCTTGAACTTGCAAGGCAATCACCTTAGCAAACAAGCTATTTTCCTGGTTCCCACCTGCTTACTTTTACGCTGAGGATGTGTGGCCTTTATTATTAATTACTTTAACCTAAACAGACTTTTCAAAAGTCCTTATTGATGTTGTGCCTTAGATACATGGCACAGTCAATTCTATAGAATCTATGGTGTAAATTTCAAACTCCTAAGTCTTATATTGAAAACTGTGAATCTGGACTTTGTAGTGCAACCCTGTAACCCTAGCGCTTGGAGGACAGAGAAAGGGTGCCAAGAGTTCAAAGTGATCCTCAGCTATATAGGGTACTCGGTCCAGCCTGGGCTACATGAGACTTTTTCCAACAAACAAACAAAAATCCAAAGGGGGAAAAATCTGTGTGAGCACGTGTGAAGATGGAGAATGTCAACTAGGAGACAGAACATATGTGATCTCTTCTGTAGCAGAGTGAATTCATAGATAATTCAAATGTTACTTCTCAGGGATGATATGGCTGGCAGAAGGCCCCACAGACCAGAATGTTAACTAGGAGTGTCCTGGGAACTCCTGTGAACCAAGTACCAACCCATTAGCTGGCACATCACTGTGAGTTTGAAATAGGTCATGTCTGAGAACTCAATGTAATGGCTAAATGTTTTAACCTAAAAATCAAGAGAGTCCGATATTGTATACAGATGTAGAGTTTCATTCTTGGATAAATCTGTATCACCGACATTTGGAGGCCATAACAGACTGTAAAGCTCATTACTGACTCCTTCTCTGTGCGTACATGGGTTAAGGTGATGAAACGTAAGTCCTCTGCAGTAAGTGGACAACACAAATTCTATCCCGTCCCCCCACTTCTTCATTATGACATCACCCTTCTCTAACAGGACGAATCCTCTGTGTCCAAAGACTCCCTCTGGCTCTGTGTGAGCCACGTAAGAGTTGGAAATCACAATTTCAAGTCTCGTTGAAGGGCCCTAAGCTTTAAGACTTCCTTAAGTCTTGTGGAGACTTCCTGCCGTGGCTTAGGTTGCTCTTCCCAGGAGATGTTAGTATTCACATTCGCTTGACAATTAGCAAGAGTTTAGGCACTACTTGATTTCCTCTTAGTATTTATCTACACCAGGCTGAATTTCCCTTTTCTTAAGGGCAGATCTCCACTCTCCCTACTCGGCCACATTTCTGTGTACACTTGGCCAAGCGTCTGCTGTGTGAGAGACACAATAGTAACCTTGTCAAGTATCCTTACTTGTCATTTTTAAAAGTGTAAATGTGCTCAGTCCAATGGTTGGCTAAGAGCACCCACCTCTGTATTTGTCAGGTACTGGCAGAGCCTCTCAGGAGACAGCTATATCAGGCTCCTGTCAGCAAGCGCTTGTTGGCATCCATAATAGAGTCTGGGTTTGGTATATGGGATGGATCCCCAGGTGGGGCAGTCTCTGGATGGTCTTTCCTTCAGTCATTGCTCCATACTTTGTCTCTGTATCTCCTCCCATGGGTATTTTGTCCCCCCTCTTTTTTTGTTCCCCCTTCTAAGAAGGACCAAAGTATTCATACAAGGTCCCCAATGGAGGAGCTAGAGAAAGAACCCAAGTTGCTGAAGGAGCTTGCAAGTCTCATAGGAGGAGCAACAATATGAACCAACAAGTACCCCCAAAAGCTCCCAGGGACTAAACTACCAAGGAGTACACATGGACGGACCCATGACTCCAGCTGCATATGTAGCAGAGGGATGGCCTTGTTAGACATCAAAAGGAGGAGAGGCCCTTGGTCCTGAGAAGGCTCGATGCCCCAGTATAGGGGAATGCCAGGACAGGGAAGCGGGAGTTGGTGGGTTAGTGAGCAAGGGGAGGAGGGGATGGGATAGGGTGTTTTCAGAGAGAAAACCAGGAAAGGGGATAACATTTGAAATGTAAATAAAGAAAAATCTAATAAAAAAGTGTAAATGTGAACAAGGTTTTTCAGATCTTGGTGGTCATAGGCCAATAGTGAGTCTCAGGGTCCTAGTGCTGAGGGGTCAAAAGCCTTGTTGAAGATTCACCGTCTCTTGGAGTTGAAGGTCTTCCTGGAATGGGTTCCACTCAGCGCTCCATAATTCCTACCTCCTGGAATTGTATAAGCAGTGATTCACAACGCGCTAAGCCTTACAGTTTACCAAGCACATTCACCACACACAGAAAGCTTCCAGGGAGGTCAGGTTCCAACTTGTTAACAGAGATTCACCTTCGGGCCACCAGACTTGCATCTATTTTGCTAAGCACCCATCAAAACCAACTAGTTTTCTCCGCTCTCCCTTTCATGAGGAGCGTCCCTACAGGGCCACTGAGTGGGCAATGAAGTCCCAAGAAGCCCATTCTGAACAGTTTCTAGGATAAGGACTGTGCTGTGGGGCTAGGATAGCGAGGGAGGTTGGAGGACCTCTGTGCCTTCTGGGTAGCAGTCCAGGCCACTCCTGGCTGGAGCAAAGGGACTTTTTAGCCTCGGGGGATGGGGCCAGGAGAAGGTTTCTGGGAATGGCGCACCTGTGCAGCTCGGAGCACGCGGCGCTCCAGGGCCCCATCAGCGGGCGGTGGGAGTGTCTCACCCGTCCGGAGGTGAGCGGCGGGGCGGGGCGGGGAGCACCTGGGCGGGGCCGGGGCGGTGCGCAGGGCCGAAGCTCCGGGCCGGGCGCGCGCCAATGGGCAGCGGCTAGCAGCGCGTCCCGCGCTGGAGCCGCAGTCGCGCCCTCTCGCTGCCTAGCGAAGGCGCGGAGGCGAGCACGGAGGAGAGCAGCCTCGGGCGCCGCCGCAACCGTCAGGGCATCAGAATGGCGGTGGGCTCTGTCAAGATGCAGCCGCCTTGTGAGAGCCCAGCCCTGGCCTCGGCGGCTCCGGTCGACGGCCCCCTGCGCCGCAGCCCGAGCGCCTGGGAGCCGGAGCGCGAGCCGTCCGCCGCGTCTCTGCGGCCGCGCCTCAGGGACCTGCCTGCGCTGCTGCGGAGCGGGCTCACGCTGCGGAGGAAGCGGAGCGCCGCCGGGGCCCGGGTGAGTGGCCCAGGCGCGCACGTGGAGCCCTCGGCCGCCCCGCGGGCCCGCCACGCCGTGGCTGGAAGTTGGGGAGGTGGCAGGACTCCACTAGCGAGGGGCCCGGGACGTCCCGGGGTTAGGGGGCTACCCTCGGGCTGCGACGGCCACCCTTCCCCCCAGATGCACCTGAGCGAACCCGGGCGCCCGGGCATCGCAGGAAGAAGGGCTTTTTGCTGCTTTCTGTGGGGAAGCTGCAGGTGTTCGGTGACTAAGTCTACAAGCCCTGTCTCACAGAAAGTCTCAGGCCTCCAGCGGGTTCTGTTTGCAGGTGGCCTGCGACGTGTGTGCTTGTTTTGGAAGACTCAGCAATGTCTGGGCCTCGGGACTGCCCTGGCAGCCGCCACTGCTGATGGGGAGACTTAGGAGTTGGAAGAGCTTGGGTGAGCTTCTAGCTTCCGAGTTCTAGCACTGGGAGCACTCTGTACTCCGGGACGCCCCCTAGAGCGGGAGAGGGTCGGACCCCCGGGAATCTCAAATATCGACTTTCTGATGGTGTGCTCAGATATGACTTCCTGGTGAAGGAGCATTCCTTGTGTTCTAAATGCATCTCACGACCTGAGCAGGCCGGGCATGATTTTTATGTTAAAAAGGCCTGCTTGTCTTCCTGATGATCCTCAAGCCACACAGAATGCCCCAGAAAGCCCTCATTGACTTTTCCTACTCAGCAGAGCTTGGTACATCCTATTCATAAAGAAAATGATTTTGATCCTTATGTAGTACTTACTGAGAAATTGTAACAATTTTGATGATTTTTTTGACTAAAAGGTCTTAGTTATCTGTCTTGAAAGGAGACAGTAGTTGGATACTCACACAGTTCCTGTGTTACTGGCTTGCAGAAACATAAGGGCTGAGGAAGCATTTGTTCTGTCGCGGCTTCGTTTTGCATGGGAAAGGATCTGAATTGCTACAGTTCTTGTTCTCCAAGCTCTGTTTTACTTTCCTAGGTATTTTCTTCTTCGGGGCCACCATAAAGGATTGTTCTTAGGATTCTCTAGATCAATTAGATAACTGTTAAGTCAGCCACCAGAAAAGTTTCAGAATCGCCCACAAGTAATCTTTGTTTTTTAAATTCATGTTACATACTGCCCTCTTTCTGATCACCTCTTCCCATAATACTCCCCCCCCTCCTCTGAGTGGGTGGGCTCCCCTGGGTATCCCCCAACCCTGGCACATCAAGTGTCTGAGGAGCTAGGCACATCCTCTCCCACAGAAGCCAGATAAGGCAGTCCAGCTAGAAGAACATATCCCAGGGACTGGCAACAGCTTTTGGGATAGCCCCCTCTCCAGTTTTTGGGATCCATGTAAAGACCAAACTGCACATCGGCTCCATATGCACTGGGAGGCCTAGATCTAGCCTGTGTGTGTCTTCTCTGGTTGATGGTTCAGCTCCGAGAGCTTCAAGGGTCCAGGTTAGCTGATTCTCTTGGTCTTCCTGTGGAGTTCCTATCTCCTTTGGTTCTGCAGTCCTTCCCCCTACTCTTTCATAAGATTCCCCAAACTCCATCCAGTCCACACAGTAATCTTGATGGGTGGCACATAGGATTGCTTATAAAGAAAGGCAGGAAGTGTGTCTTCAAGTGGCTAAATAAACATAAGATCCAGAATTATAGACTTTGCAAGAATCTAGAGGAAAGTAGGTCAAATTGTGTTCCTATTATCCTTGTCAGTTACTCTTCCACTGCACAGAATACTGAAGACATTGGCAGCCGGGCAGTCTGTGACAGAAATTGTCCAAGTTTCTGCACAGATCCATCTGCAGCATTCATCTAACAGGGACTCTAGTCTTTTGCTGCCTGGGATGATAAATTTGCCCTGTCAGTGTGCAGACTGACCCTAACTTTCAAACTACTCTGTATATGGGCCCTCCAAACAACCTACTTTGATACATCGTATTAGTTCTTTAAGAGCTTAAATGGGTGTCTCTCTTAAAAGATTGAGTCTTAAGTTTTCCCCTGTTGGAAACTCCCACTTTACATCAGTTTCTCCCTCCTTTTGCTTTGGGGGAGACTATTTTAGTTTCTCTTGCTTTGATAAAACAACACAACCAAAAGCAACCTGAGGAAGAAAGGGTTACTTCATCTTATAGCTTACAGTCTATCAACTGGGAAGCTGGGGGAGGAATTCAAAAGAGGAGCCTGGAGGCAGGAAGTGAAGCAGAAGCCATGGAGGAGTGCTGCTTATTTGATTGCTCACCTTGCTCACCGTGGCTTGCTCAGCCTGCCCAGGGTGTCACTATTGAGAGTAGGCATCACCCTCCCACTTCAGTCACCAAATCAAGAAAATGCCCTGCAGACTTGCCTACAGGCCATCTGACTGAGGCCCTTTCTTAGTTGAGAGTCCCAGATGACTTGGTTGTCCTGTTGAAAAGCACTAACTAGAACAACTACTGTTGTGACTTTTGTAATCCTCCTTGTCAAAGGGATAGGAAGGAGTTTGAAAGAAGGGAAAACAAAGTAAAATCATGTATTTCTGTGTCAGGTAGCTCAAGACACTGTAACACAATACCCTAAACTTGATGGCCTCAAGAGATGTTTATTTCCGCACAGTTATGAAAGCTGGCAAACGCAAGTTCTGTTCAGGTTAGTTTTGTTTCTGTACAGGACTCTGTCTGCCTTGCAGGGGCCCATTTTCTTCTATCCATTCCTGTGGCCTTTCTTCAGCAGGATCAAAGGACAATCTTGTCCTCTATTTATAAAGCCACTAATCTTATCATGAGGCCCTCACCCTTACAACCAAATATAATTAAATACTGCTAAAGTCCCCATCACAGTTTTCCCCCACCCCAGATTCCCATATACCATCACAGTAAGGGTTTGAGCTTCAACATAAAAATTGTAATGGAAGATTTAAATGGTCCCTAAGAAGGGGTTTGAGAGGAAGAGAGAAATAGTAAAATATATCCCAGGCTGATTAGCAGGTGATGGACATCTGATATTAACTGGGTAGCCCCCTTGATTAGGACATCGATATTAATGTAAAGGCACCATGGCTCAGAGACTCATGAAACCTGTGAGGCCGTATCTCCAGACTGGAGCTGAGTGATCTCCGTTAAAAGAAGTTCGCTGGGAACAAAGCAGGTCTGAGTATTCCACTATTGGTGAAGAGGTCAAATCATTCTAAGATCTGACCTAGTAGATTATATGCTGTTGTCTTTGTTGTCTTAGACTCCCACAGTTTGAGACCATCCAACATCACCTCAGTTCTCTATAGACTGAATATATATAGTAGTTCAGTCCACTACATTATAGACTGTCTCTTACTGACACAAGTTAACCTGTCATTTGTTTAATGCAGCACAGTTCCTTGGTCCCCTGGTTCCTCTGTTCTTTTGTTTCTAATGGTATTGAACTCACTGTGCATACTCATTAAGAAGACTGCACTTTCTTTGGACAAGAAGAGCAAACGCTAAGGTTTGCTTTGTGGGGAGACTTGGTACTTTTTACTATTGCTACATTTTGCTATGGAAACATTTTTAAACATCAATGGCAACACAAAGTACTCTGGAGTCCCATTTTACCAATATTGTTTCATTTGTGATTAGGGGTAGGATGGGGAGGGGGTTGTATCTGGTATAATTTAAAGCAAACCTCTGAGTTATTTAATAAGAATTGCACCTGACGTTTGATAAGGACATTACAGCCACCAGCACCCTCCTCTGTGCCAACATGGTAGCTTATGTAGAACACAGTCTGTCAAGATTGCAAGCTTTGGCTACAGAGTGAGTTCTGCACTCCTACTTAAAATAAAACAAGTCAAACAAACAAACAAAACAAAACACTTGTGACGTTTTCCGTTCCTAGAACAGTTAGCATTTCTTAGTACAATTCCTACATAGAAATCCTCCTGAAGATGCCTTTCTAGTTGTTATTATTAGAATCAGAAAACTAAATGGTGCCGCATGTTGATTTTGATTCTTGAACTCCTAAGTCTATTTTATTTTATAATAGACTCCACCTCCTTTTTTAATGATATTGATTTGCAGGACAAGTTGGATCCTTAGTCCAGAACTCAGTCCTACTTTCTGGGTGTTAGTTAACCCATTCTTCCATTCCTATAAACTGACAATTCCATATGGAGGCTTGACTAAATTCAAAAGCACATACGTTTTTGGATAGTACTGTGCTAGGTGTCCATGTCATTTCGTGATGCTGTTATGTCAGGATGTCTTTTTGAGTAATGAGGACTGACTGATTGACTCAGATGGTATTACTTTACCTTCCATCTTTCACCTAATGGTTTTAGTTTCTTAATTCCTGAGGTCATCTTCATTAGGGGGTACAAACGTATTGACAGTCTAAATTCATCATTCCTGTTGCACCTATTATTTGGAACAGTGTTTGTAAGAGCATTTTATCAGGAATTATTTGGATTTTCTGGTATTCAGGCTGCCTAGGAAAGAAGGGGAGAGCCTATTTTTCTCATTTATTATTTTTCATAGTAATGCTTCAATGTACTATCAACCTTCACCAATAACCAGAGTTGTTCTTTTCTTAAGATAACTAGAGTTGTTCTTTTCTTAAGTGTCATTAGGAATTAATGCATTTATTCCAGTCTGTTGTTGTCTCCTCCATACTTAGCATATGGTCTCAGTAGACTCAGAAGCCTTTTTACTTTTTGGTTTGTCATGCCCATTTTCTCTTTCACACTTGAAACTAGCCATATGTCCAAGGATCACTGATCTTTAAAAAAAAAACTTATTAGTAAAAATGGTTCATTTCCCCTGTGTTTTGCTTTTGATATCTATCCCTTTTTCCTCTTGGTCTCGGCCATCTACCTTAATTTTTGAAATTCTTTAAAGTTATTTCTAACCAGGCTATTTCCAAGATTGATATAAAATAGGTGTTGATGACCACCTATTCATCTTTCTCTATATGCTGTCAGATGCTGGAGGTAACATATTTTGGGTTTTGCTACTGGGAAGTTTCCTCTTAGACTCAGGGATGCTCTTCTTTATCTTCAAATGCTTTATTTACAGTAGGTAGCTGACTCAGTTGTTCACAGTGGACAACAATGTCTGCTAGTGATGCTCAACCATTGGCTTCATCATGCTTTTCTAGTGGTGATCAGCTAATTGTAGTCCTCTAGTCATGCTCAGCCATTGGCTTTCCCAATGGATGCTTTCCTATGGTCCTCTGGTAATGCTCAGTGACTGGCTTTCACAATTGAGTCCTCACTATGGTCCTATAGTGACGGACTATTTACCATGGTCCTATAGTGATGGACTCTTCACCATAGTCCTACAGTGATGGACTCTCCACTGTGGTCCTATAGTTACGCTTAGCTCACCATGGCCCTCTAGAGATGCTCAGCCTTTGGCTTTCACTTCAGGTAGCTTACTTTCCTCTTGTGACTCCTTTTGCTTTCTACACTTCACTAGCTAGTGGCCCTGTGGCAGATGCAGAATAGAAGAACAAAAACTAGAAAGGACTACTTGTGTCCACCCCACCTCCCCTTTTAAATTGAGGGATAAGGTCAGCCTGGGACCCACTGTGTCTCACAGCTTGGTCTTGAACATGTGGCATCTTCCTACTTCAGCTTCTCAAATGCTGAGAGTGCAGGCGTGAGCAATCTCCCTGGGCTGACATACTCTTGAAGAGAAACAGAGTGACCCTTTTCCTCTGTCCAAACTGGAGCACTATGGGTGTGACTCAACATCCGCCTCTGCCAGAAACTTGTCTTCACTGATTGAGAAATAAGCTGTTCCATACTAGACCAGTATATTCATTTAATACTTGTTTTAAACATGTGTCTTATAAGCTGAGAATATGATTTGTTCTTTGTCCTTATATTAAATTCAGAGACTCGTGTATCATGCATCATGCATATACCTTCATTCAGCTCTTGCAACAGGCTTGTAAGTTAGATGTGGCTATGCACATTTCACAGACGTAAAAACTGACACACAGAGGTGGCTTGCCCAAGATCTCAGATTGTGTAGGTGGAAAGAGGGAGGGAAGTTTGAATCCAGGCAAGCCAGGCCCCATGGGACATTGAGTTTTGAGTGGATTGTCTAGCTCTCTAGTGCAGAAAGTACAAAGGCTCTGTAAACTGCCACAGCTTATGGGACTCGCCGGTAGCACCTTGCCACTCCGAGAATGCTCAACAAATTGGTACAAAGCCAGACTAACTTTTCTTTCAATTTAGCACAAACAGGCTCTCCCTGACCTATTTGGGTATGGGCCAGGGAGAGTGGAGGAAACATTACGGGTGTGAGTGAATGGTAACTAATACTTGCCAGAATTAAAATAGCCATCAGAATGTTCTGAACAAAGAAGAAAAAATAATCGTCAGGCTTACCTACATAATAAAGGTCAACCTCATGCCTTGGCCAGCTTCTCTATCTGTTCATGGTATCCTGTAAGAAAGCCAAACCATTAGTGGAGGCTTGTAGGCAAGGCAAGTCAGAGCAGACAAGAAGAACATGTGGTGGACTTCCCTGAGGATCGTGACATCCTTGCATCTGCTTGCTGACAGACTGCTAGCTCAACCCCAGTATTTAAGACTCTGTTAACCATAGTTTCAGATAAAGTTCACCGTGGTCCCCATTATCCAAGGGACTCTAGTTCTAGGACCTCTCATAGGTACCAAATTGCTGATACTCATATCCCTTACATAAAATGGAACAGTGCTTGCACATAACCTACACACATAACTTTAAGTCATCTGGATTACTTATGAGATCCAATATGATGCTAATGCTACACCAGTAGTTCTTTTGTTGAATTTTAGAATCTCGTGACAAAGAAGAAAAAAAGTTTGTATGTATGGCCCCCCTCATTCCCCAATTATTTTTAATTTGTGGTTGGTGAATTTGCAGAGGCCAGCCCCATGGAAACAAAGGACCAGTTCTAACATTCTGTAGTAACAGATGGTCATAGTGGTTCACATCTACAATCCCAGTGCTTGAGATGCTAAACAGGAAGCCTGCAGAGGCTTCCCTAGGCTACATAGCACCAGGCTAGCTTGAGCTACTGTGGGACCCCATCTCAGAGACAGTAAGAACAAAACTCAACACTACCACAGTAAAATCCTCTATTGTTGTCATTCCTAAAAGTACTTTTTTGGGAAGGAAGGAAACTGTAGATTTGTTTCTTCTATTTTAATTTCATCACATTTTAGTACAAGAACACAATGGCAAATTAACACTTTGTTTACTTTCTTTCTGTGTTTTCAAGTTCCTCCATCTCCTACAACAGACTTTGGTTGTGGAAAAACAAAGGTGTTTGTAATGGTTTGGGTGAGAATGGCACCATCTGCTCATAGGTTTGAATTCTGCTTTCTATTTGGCGGAACCATTTGGGACGAAACAGTTGTGGCCTTGTTCTGAGGAGGTGTGTCACAGGGGGTGAGCTTTGAAGTTTCAGAAGATGTCGGCCATTCCTAGTGTGCTCTCTCTACCTCATGCATGTGGATCAAGATGTGAGCTCTCTTATCAGAAAATGTTTATAATTCCAATTTCAATCAACTTAGGAATACTTTTATGCCTACCATTATTATATCTAGATAAAATTTTCCATGATAATTTTCAATTCTAACATGTTTTTCTACATTTTTCTACAATTCAGAAATATTTTCCACGTAAATCTTCAATTCTATCATAAAATGTTTCTATCCCATATTTCAATTAATTTAACAATGTTTTACATGTCTACCACTTTACTCTTTAATTTTTCATGAAAATTGTCAATTTTAACGTGTTTATCTGAAATATTTTCCATGTAAATCTTTAATTTTATCATTAAGTGTTTTTACTTCCCTTTTCAATAAATTAAAACAAACAAACAAACAAACAAACAGACAAAAACAAACCAGATGTGAGCTCTCAGCTGTCCTGCCGTTGCTCTGCCATCATGAACTCTTAATCCTCTGGAACTGTAGGCCTTCAACCATGCTTTCTTTGGTATGTCACCTCGATCATGATGTTTTATCACTGTGATTGAAAAGGGACCAAGACAGTGTGGTAGCACCACTATCCTGTCTTCTTGTAGGAGATGTACCCCTGAATCCTGGAGCCTCTATCATCCTTGGTAAGATTTCTGAGTACAAATACAGTGTAGACAAAACACTAGGAACACTGGGGTTGAGTTTTCTGTTTTTTTTTTTTTTTTTTTCTTCCTTGGCTAGATGCTTATTCTAGGTAAATTACCTCTTATAAATGTCTTTATGAAACTATAGGCACAAAAATTTTTTACTTTTGTATTCAATGTCAAGTTGAATGTCTCTTTAAAAATGTGATACGCTAACATAAAGTGACTATTTTAGGTGGTGTCTAAGTCTTGGTAGCGTAACAAAATTTCACACTTGCCTTGTCTCTTAAATTGAGTTGGCAGTAATTGGTAACTTGTGTAGCTAAAAATAGATGGAAAGGCAGGAACTAAGTCACTGGTAAAGGCTTGAAATATTTGTGATTTAAAAAAATTTTTTTTATTCAATATTGAATAACAACCCTTACTATGAATACTGGTAATTCCATGGTGATATGAGATCTGGAAGCTTTTTGTAAGGATTTGAAAATTTAATCAGAGTCAATAACTTGGTTTTTCATGCATGTATGTGTGGCCAGTATTATGATAAATCATTCATAAATGGGGATACAAAGGCAAAGCTCACAAGTATGTTGTGGATTACAACCTCAATCCCCTTGAGGGGATTAGGCACGCTCACCTGTGTGTAAATATGGGCCAGAGAGGGTAAGAATTTTCCTGTAACTACCCAGTGAGGAAACAGCAGAGGTGACTGCACCTGTGACTGATTCCAAAGCAGCCTTTCTCCATTGTCACAGGGGAAGACTTAAAAATCATAACACCAGGCAAATTAGATAAGAGCTGCATGGAATACTTCAAGCCTTAGTAAAAGTGTCAGCCATTTTCTTCCCAGCCCTCAGTGGTGGCCCCAGGAGTGGGTGCTGATTTCCACAGATGGAATAGCCAGCCACTTCATCAGAATAGCTGCCACCTAGATGGTGACGTCTGGGAGTCACATTCCAGTAGCGCTCCTGTTCTTAGCTTTGTGCCACAGTATCCATGGGGAGATTTAGAAAGCAAGCTAGAGTCTCTTTCAGCCTATATGAGAAATGGGGAGAAGAAGGAAAGCAAATTTCTTATAACCTAGAATTTACATAATAACAACAAGCTTGAGACTTCAGAAACTTGAAGGTGTAGGCACATGTCTGTAGTCTCCAATTGCTGGTGAGGGGGGAAGCTGGGGAATGAATAGTGTGAATTCAGGAGCTGGGGCTGGAAGTGGTCTAGCCCATATGTCAAGACTCAGCTCTCTTTAAAATTAAAAAAGGCAGATGAAATTTCTATTAGGAGATTAGAAGTGTGGTCATAAAGTCACTGAACCACTTAAAATAAAAATAATTGAGGATGTATACATAAAATGGTTAAAGAAATTTATGTTTGCCATGTTCACTTTTTAATATCAGATGATTATCTAGTGAAAGTCTCTTTTAGGACAAGATGAATCCTAGGGATTCAGAAATCAAAAGAGCTTCTGGGGGAAGGTGGCTTGAGGCTGCAGAGGCAAGAGAATCAGGAGTTCAAGATCATCCTCAGCTACATAGAGAGCCTGGACTACATGAGATGCTGACTAAAAACTAAAAGCACAGTGGGGGAAATGCATCTTATTTCAAAGTCTTGGATACTCAGACCCTGGCTTGAAGGTCTTCCTAACTTTCAGACAGCAGTGCCATGGTTTATAATTGCATTATTTGTTATCTTTCCTTCCTCTAAACATTATTTGTATGCTATCATTCAGTTGTGAACAAATATTTTGGTAATTTTTTTTATCACATGCTAAAATGCTTTATCAGTTTGTTGACTAGAGATTGTTCGTGTCTGTAGCAAAAGCTTCAGGCGGGGACGACTGTAGATACTGTTATTTAACAAATCCTCATGTACCATCTCACAAAGTAGAGTTGTTTGAAGAAATTTAAGAACAGTAACTCAATTCTAGTAACAGTTTCCTGGGACAAAATGCCTTATTGCACAGAGAGAAGGTAAGTAAATTGCCTAAGATCACTCAGAAAGTATAGGAGTCAAAATTGCAGCAGGAAGTCTGGCTCCATGAGCCACAGACAGCCTACAAGGCTTTCTGTGCACTCGTCCTACACGATGCATTTCTTAGCTAATCTCTCTCACGTTTCTATTTTACCACTGTATCCTAGCATTAATATGACCATTTCAAGGAACACTGTTGCTGCCAGTCATTATTAAAGCTGCACCTTTATAAGGTCACAAAATAAAAAATTATAGCAAGGCATGTTTTCATTGAAAAAAACTGCATAGTTTGTAAAAATGTCAGTGTATCTTACAGCATTAAAATGGTACATGAAACTAAAAAATAAATCTGTATTTGTGTATATATGAAATATATAACATTAAGACTCCATTAACAATTCTTTTTAAAATGATTTATTTATTTTTGTTTTATGTGCATTGGTGTTCAGCCTGCATGTATGTCTGTGTGAGGGTGTCAGACCCCTCCCTGGGAGCTGGAGTTGCAGATCATATGGGTGCTGAGAATTGAACCTGGGTCTTCTGGAAGAGTAGCCAGTGCTCTTAACTGCTGAGCCATCTCTCAAGCTCCACAATTAACAATTTTTATGAGCACTGAATGCTGATATTGCTTAGATAATGATTTAAATCTCAAGAGGGAATAAACTGAAAAATTTCTTATAACAGCTAACAATAATTTATGTTAAAAGTAAAGAAATAAAATTCTAATAAGGGGAAATTAAAAAGTATTTAGTTGGGTGTGGAGCTGTAAGTCTTTAATCCCAGTGCTCAGGAGGTAGAGGCAGGAGGATCTCCGTGAGTCCAGGACAACCAGTGCTGTTACACAGAAACCCTGTCTCAAAACAAAACAAAAAGAAAAATATGTGTGTATACATGTTTTTGTGTGAATAATATAAAGCTGAAATATTATTGGCTTCCTCACAGCTTATTTTATTGTTTTTTTTTTAAAGAAATTAAGTATAATTTAAAAGTTAATGTCTCTCTTCCAGGCTTCCTAAACCTCATTCCTTTGACAGGAGATTTAGACTTGTCCTTGTGTCCGTCCCTGTAATTTGTGTAGTCAAGTCTACAGGTCTTTCAGGAGGTGACTTGGGATCCTTCCTGTGTTTATCTGTTCTGTTCACGGAATGCTGGCTCCTTGCTTCTCACATTTGTGCTTTTCATTGTGCTCTGTCTATATTGTCTGTAGAGAAAACAAGATTTAGGATCTCCAGTGAGCACATCAGGTTTTAATAAAAGGAAAAGTCCTGAGAGCAGGGCTTTTCCATGGTAGGACTTTTCTTCCTGTACTCTTCCCTAACTAGTTTGGCAACTTAAACGCCAGCCCCATGGGTCGTTTTGTTCGGTTGAGCGCGACCTTGTCAAATCATTTACCTGAAGCTGTTATGAGGTGTAGGGCAAACACTTGTGGTTGCCCAATACATATGGCTTCCGTGCTGATTGTAAATTTGTTTTTCTCTTGTGTTGCTATTGGAGGAAGTGGATGGCTTATCACTTCCAGATATTTACACTAATGAACAAATATTGCAAGTAGTTTGCACATCAGACTGTGCTGTGGACTCATGTGTAGGTATGGGATTTCGTTCACAAATTTACATTAAAGAAGCTGTGTGTGACGAAGACAAAATACAAATTGTCTATGGTACAGCAGAGAACATAGTTTCTACAAATTTGTCACTTAGTGTCTGAGTGACCTAGATTAAGTCAAATGACTTGAGTTTCTGTTTTTAGAGACATACCTATGTTCTGTAAGGTAGTGAATGATAGGGAAATAGGGATTTTTTTTTTCTCCTTTTCTGATTGAAGTTGGAATAGCAGTCTTTGTACAAGAAGATGCCAACTCCACCTTTGGGCGCATTTCAGACAAATAGAAAAAGGAGTGTTTAGTACTCACCTCATCTGTCAAGGAAGGCAGGAAGATAGACACTGGAGAAGGACCACCTGAAAATGAAAGGGTCAAGTCGCTGACTTAGGGTTTATACCATGATATAGACCACAAGCAAAAGCAACTCTCAAAGTCATGTTCCATCACTGAAGGAAGTCGGTGCAGAGACTCCTGTAGGGCAGGAACCTGGAGATAGGAGCTGAAGTAGAAACCATAGAGGAGTGCAGCTTTCTGGCTTGTTCCTTGTGGCTTACTCAGCCTGCTCTCTTATAGACCCCAGGACCACAGGGATAGCACCACCCACAGTGAGTTGGCCCCTCTTACAGCAATCATTAAGAGAATCGAGAAAATGGCCTATAGACTTGCCCACAGGGCAATTTCATGGAGGCATTTTCACTATTAATATTTCCTTTTCACAGATATGTCTAGGTTTGTGTCAAAAACCAACTAGCACAGTCAACCCCTTGTTAACCTGATATATTAAACACATCAGTTATCAAACTGTTACCTTTCCTTTACTGTTCATCCACAGGATTGCATATTAATATCATAACATAACTTTTGAAGTATACAGCATAAAATTTTCAATACTTAAAAGTTCAGTTTTTTAAAAAAGTCTAACATTTCTATAAAAGTTTAGACTCTAAAATATCAAAAATCTGTTAACCATGGGCTTTTATAAAATTAAATATGTTTAGTATTTCTTTTTTCCAAGAGGGAATAACCAGGGAATAGTCATGATTGAATCAAAGCAAAACCCAAATCTCAACAGTATTAGGCTCAGTGTAAGACTTCTATGACCAACTCACAAATCTCTGAGCTCCAAAGAGCTTTGACAACTCCATGTCTGGCCATGCCAACCACGGCACATACAGCTTGTTCCACAGACTTAGGTCAGTTCAATTCCATAACTGTTGCTGCCCTTAGTGGTGCCCTTGATTCCCAGGATACTGGCATCTCCAAAAAGTTAGGTCTCTGCTGCAAATGGACTTCACTGTTACCAATAGCCTCTTCAGAGCTCTCTTCAGGGATTCTGACCCTGCTACATGGTGCAAAACCTCAAGTTTTCTCTATGACCTCTTTAATTCAGGGGCTGGTTAGGGTTTCTATTGCCTTGATAAAATATCATGACTAAAAATACTTGGGGAGGAAAGGATTTATTTCACCTTACATTTCAAGTCCATCATGGGAACTCAAGCAGGACAGGAATCTGAGGGCCAGGACTGAAGCACAAGCCATGGAGGAGTGCTGCTTATAAGCTTGGTGCTCATGGCTTACTCAGACTGCTTTCTTATGCAGCCAAGGACCATCTGCCCAGTGATGGCACCACCCAAGGGCTGGGCCCTTCCACTTCAATTGCTAATTAAGATGATGCCCTACAAACTTGGAGGTAGTTCCTTAATTAAGAGTCCCTCTTCCCAGATATGTCTAGGTTTCTGACAAAAACCAACCAGTAAAATGAAGGAACATAAATCTTTTTCTAGAAGATTGCTCCTTTGGTTACATAACCTATGGAACTGTAGGAGAGATGTCAGAAGAGGACTTGGTGGTGGTCCTTTTCTTTGTTTGATAGGGTCTTACAGGTGACCTTTTCCTCTTCTTTAGTGTGTTTATGTGTGTGAGTGTACATATGACATGTACACACACATGAGAATTGGTATACATGCCTAGATGTCCTGTTCTTTCACTCTCTCCCATATTTCCTCGAGACAGGGTCTTTGACTGAACTGGTAGCTATGGTCCCAGTGTCCCCACCCTCTACAGCTCTGATATTATCCATAGATATGGACATGCCAGTTTTTTTTATCTGAACACTGGGAATTTGAATTCAGGTCCTAATGCTTGCACAGCAAGTGCAGTTACCTGCTGATACAGTCTTCCCAGATTCAGCAGTCTCTTCTTTTGGGGAAGACATTTTTCTTAGCCTCAACTCAGCATCAATGTTTCCTTTCATCTGTCTTGGCAAATTTAGCACATTTCAGGCAGCACATGGTAAAACTTTTATAATCCCCTTTATTCTTGTCACATAACCCATTAATGAAAAAGCCACCTAAACATATTCCAGTCTACCTTAATATCTCAACCATCCTGCCTCTGCCTCCTGGGTGCTGGATCACAGACTTGTACCACAACACTTGCCTTACCTTACTGTCATAAATCAAATGAAACCTTCGAAAGCAGCCAGCATGTTCTGTCTGTCAATGTTCGGGACTCACTCTGCTGTTTTCTGTAAAGTACTTTCCATTTACATGTGTTAGTTTCCTTGTAGCTCTGCGATCAGGGATTCCTTCTGCAGATGCTGCAGTGGGTTTCTGAACTGCCCAGTGTGTGTCAGCATCCATGATCAGAGCTGGTGCCCGCTGGTTCTGTGTAGTAGCCAAAGAGTGTGAGCTGCTGCTTCTGTGGTTGCTGTTAGCACCATCACTGTCCAAAATTACAGGACTTAGGGAGACTGTGGTTAGTGCCTTTGGAAAACTGAAAGGGTTCTTAATGGTTATGGTGGTGAAAATCTTGTAGGAAAGTTGAGGTTTGATTCAACAGATGGTGGATGGGACCCTATGTGCCTTTTGGCAAGTTCCAGGTGATCCCAGGTACATACTCAGGTGCTCTGTTGGGTGCTTCATTCTGATAGATCAGATGGTTGATTGGGAAGCTCTGAGGAAATCAGTCAAGGAACTTAAAGCTTTTCTGAGAGCATTATCTGAGGGCTAGAACCTGCCCAGAATGTGGCTAGCGTTATCCAGTAGATGGGGGTAGGGGGCTGCACTGCATGGAGGGGGTGAGAGGATGTGACTGGGGGGATGGGAATGGAAGGTGGAGAGGGGTTTGGGAGGGGGAGATGGAATGAAAGTAGAAGAAAGAGGCAGTTGTCAGCATAAACATTCTGTTTCTGCCAAGTGAGCCACCCTACTCCATCATGGCTTCCTTCTCCCCACAAAGGCAGAGGGCTCTGCTCTGTGGCCTTGAGCTTCAATGAGTCTTTCCTCCAAGATGTTATTCAGGTATTTTGTCACAGTGACATCAGCAATGACAACAACTGAGCTGGTCTCAAAGGCCTCAAAAATCTGCTAACCTCTATCAGCATGTGGCTGAGGCCAGGAGCCCATTGGCTTTCTGTTTATGACTACTACTGAATTAACAGAACCAAAACACCACTGCCTTGCTTCTGACCTTGCGCTAGGTTCCATCAGTGAGGGATCTGTAAGGGAAGGGTCAGGGTATCTCTTCCTCCAAATCCTTCTTACACGGAGCCATAGAGACTGACCATCTGTGGCAGCAGCATGTCTGGGATGCCCCCCCTCCCCAAACACTGAAAATCATTTTAATATATGTGAGGGCTGTGTTTTTCAGGGTCCTAGTGAGCTCAGTCATGATCTGGGCAGTATCTGAGCCAGGCTGGAATGCATTTGGTGGGCTTCATTTTGAGAGGAGTTACAGCTTCTTCATGAGCCTGTGTCATTGGGAAGTATGACAGTGAGAAGGTGTGGCCGGAGCAGGAAGAAGCACATGGACACAGAGGGCATTGGCTAGAGAAAGGTGTGGAAGATATAGAGGAGAGTGAAGAGAGCACTCATTCTTTGAATCAGCCACTCAGGCTCTCCCATGAAGGATTGTGAAAAAGACCCTTACAGTGCTGGAGTATGAACCACTTACCATCCTTCTATCATGCCTGTGTGTGACCTCATGTGGCTGGGGCCCAGGATGAGTGGCATCGACTGAGGAGGGATATCTGTGCAGCCTCTTCGCTACTGCTTCTTTCCCAGACACCTCAGCCCTTTCGGCCTGTGCACAGGAGCTCTGAACCCTTTATGTGGGGCTTTGATCTTGCAGAATTTTGTCACTGTGTATTGAACATGTTCTGAAATGCCTGCCAAAACTACATTTGCAAGGTAACAAGCAGTTGAATGGAATAATTACACCTTTGGTTCCTTTGCCCGTGGGTTCCAGGGGTGGGTGTGTTGATGAGCTGAAAAAATATTTTCAGGGTTCTGGCTTTCTGCCAAATCATCTTCTTCACTAGCCTCACCACAAGACAGGACCACAATTACCAATTCTGTGTGTTTATCAGTTCTTTTATATTGAAAGCTCATGTCAGGTTGAGGCTAATTCTTAGTTTTTATAACTAATATTTAAAAAGTAAAGGCTGATACCAACATCTGGATAGCTTGCCCTGGTAAATGAAATATTCAAAGACAAAATAAGGCCTCATTTTTTTCCTCAAATTTCTATTACTATATTTGAGACAGGGTCTTAGTATGTAGCCCAGGCCATGATCCTTCTCTTCTTGGCCACTAGTGCTCAAATTATAGTATAGGTGCATACCACTAGGTTCAGCTTCTGTTGCTACATGTTTTTGTTTGTTTTGTTTTACTTTGCATTTTTGAGAACAGCTCTTAAGTAGCCCAGGTTGGCCCAAAACTCACTCTGTACTTGAGACTGGCCTTGAAGCTTGACAGTTCTGTTTCCATTTTCCAAGTGCCTGAATTACAGGCAAGCACTACTATACCTGGGTTATCTCTGCAATATCTAAAACAAAAGACTATGAAGGCTATCAACTTTGGCACATTTTTCTATCTCTTTATGAATTTCTGTGCATTTATTTGTAAAAACTGTATGTGAGGGAGACTGGTGTAGGACTTCATACAATCAAGGCAGATCATGCTAGATCACCTCATGCTGTTCAGTGTGTCTAGCTTGAAACACATAGTCCTTGTCATTTGCCTGTTTCTCTTTTTTTCTTGTCATTTCTGTAGTAGAGCTTGGTTGCTGACTGCCCAGAGAAGAAAAGCCATTGGTAGTACTGAAGAGAGGGGCTCAGGTTTGCCAGGAAGGGGGTGGAGGTTTTTTTTTGTTTTTTTGTTTTTTGTTTTTTTGTTTTTTTTTAGATCAAGTCTTCTAAGAAGTGGTCATGTCTGCCAGAGAAGAGAGCCTGTAGGCAAGAGGAGACAGGCTCCCATGCAAATGGTAGGGGTGGAAGAGCCCATGTTCTGCTCACTATGGTTGAAGACTTTGGGTGGGTGGGTAGGTGGAAAGATGTATTAGACTTCTCTAGAGTCACAGAACTTGATGGAATATCTCCATATGTTAAGAGAAATTATTGGAAAGACTTTCAACCTGCAGTCTAACTAACCCAACATTGGGCAGCTGTGAATGGGATGTCTAAGAATCTAGTAGTTGCTCGGTCCCACATAGTTAGGTGTTTCAGCTGGTTGTCCATGTAAGCTGGAATCCTGAAGAAGTAGGCTCCAACAAGTAAGTACAAGCAAGCGAAGAACAAACACTTCCTTTTTCCGTTGTCTTTATGTAGGCCTCCAGCAGAAGGTGTGGCCCAGAGTAAAGATATGTACCACCACATCTGGGATTTGGAACTTGCTCTATTCCACGCTGGCCTTGAACTCAGAGATCTGCTTGCCTCTTTCTCCTGGGAGTAAAGGCTTATACCACCTTACCTGGGCCTAAGCTTTTCATGGCCAGTATGCCTTAAGGTCTAGATTACAGATGTGGCTTCCATTCTGGATTGTAGCTCAATCCAGACGTAGTCAACAACCTGGAATAGGCATCAGAGTAGGCCTTGTCTTTCCAGTTTCCTCCCCTGGATAGAGATGGTACTTGCTAATCTGCATGTTTGCTTCTCTAGCTTCGAGTGAGAATCCCACCCATCCCCAGGCTAGGAAAGAGGTCCTTTTGGTGGAGATCAGGATAGCTTTTTGTTCTCAAATCACCCTCCTTAGGATGTCCTGAGGAACCTGTCATTAGTTTTACTCTGGTAGTAGAAGATTTCTGTTGGATGAGCTGCCCCGTTCCCAGGTTGGTTCCTTGGCTTTGTCAGCCCTGTTTGCCTGTCTTCCTCTCTCTAGCTTGCTGGTGGGCTATTGTCCTGGTACCTCTTCTGAATCAGGCCCCTACAGTCTCTCCTCATTGTTTCCTCACACAGTGCTCCTATTTCTTCAGACTCTTTTGTCTTGAGTGGGGATTCTGGATGCCCTCTTCAGAAATTGGGATGATGGCCATGTTCAGGCTATCAGAATAGCCCCCACTCTATCCAGTCTCCCTTTAAATTGTCTTAGGTTACTTTCATCCTTAAACTTAGACAGCGTCCTCAAAAGGAAGGGAGGGGACTGTTAAGTGGCTTGAAGGACAACTGTCTCTGCTAGACAGCGGATGTCTTGGCTGTTCATTCAATGTTACACTCTCAGCCTTCTGGTTTTATATAAAGACTTTTGTCCTAGATACCAGACATAAACAAGAAAGCATTACTCTAGTGAGAAGTAAAGCTATAAAATTCAAAACCAGTTTTGTTTCTTAATCACTGTAATAAACATGGAAGCTTCTGTCTAAGCAATTAGCTCTGGGAGTAAAAGCCAAACATAAGACAGTGCAAAGCAAGCTGATGGTTTTGTTCATTGTTTCTTTCAATCCAGGTTGGATGTCCTATGGTCTGGTACCTGTTCCTTGTCCCACTGCCATCCAATCCAGTCACACCCTTTGGCCTCTTCCGTATCTTTTCTTTTTCTTCCTAAGATTCATGTTAGACTCCGAACATGTTGCTGTGTCCATCTGGGTAGAAAAGGTTTTGCTGTCACAAGAAAACATCATCAAACTTAATAAAACTTGCTTGCTTCTCACAGAACACTTTGCCTTTGCATTCTCTTGAGGGCAGTTGCCCACCATGTACCAGCCTTGGCTTCTATCCTAAGACATTATCCTCCACAGAGACTTAAATGTCAAAAGCAATAGAGCCTTGCACATGACTCTTACTTTGGTCTCTACCTGAAGTAACTGGTTGATATTTCATTAGCAAGAGCAACTTTCATGGTGTTATTCATTGAGGACACTGGGAGTGTCATCCTTTCAGAGACTTTGAAGCAGAAGAAAAGCAAAATATTGGTATTATCTCTCTCACTTGGAGCTGAAAATACAGAAATGAGTAAGGCGTAAATCCGGTCCTCCGTGGCTCAAAGCCCTGAGGGGAGAAATGTTGATAATTCTACATCAGTTTTGCAAAATGGTGCACATTGCACAATACATTATAATCATCCTAATGAGAAGATAGAGTACCTTGAAAGCTTGGGAGCCTACCTCTTTGTAATCTGTGACTGCAGTAAAACTGTAGTGTGGAGGAGAGATGAGAAAGGGCTCGGTCTATTACAGAGAGGGTCTAGGTCTGTGTCACTGGTGAGGGTGGGGTGTGACCTGTTTATACACATCTAACACCTAAAACAGGAACTTGTGATCATCTCCAAGAAATGGGCTTACTTGTTCTTTGAGACCTGGAGACACAGAAGCAGCCTGCCAGCCTTAGAACCTATCTACCAGCGCATGAAGTGTACACGCACTATTGTTTTGATGAAGCCTTGCTAAAAATACTTTCCTGAGCAATTACGCTACTGACAGTTCTTTGATCTGAAAAATTAGACTTGCTGTTGCACTAAGAAGAGAACAAAGCCACTTGTAAAATAGCAATCAAAGTTATTAGGCAACACAGGTTACAGAGACAGCTTTCTGGCTTGCCCACTGTCTGACTTTACACTGGGACAGAGTTGAGTGCATGTTAACTTTTTGGGGGAAATATACTTTATAAACAATGGAGATTGCATCTTCCTTGAGTCAAACACAGCCACACTCTTGTCCTCTTGCACTGCTGTAGTTCTGCTGGCCTTCTTGTCAATCAATCATGCTAGGCATATTCCCACTCCAGGGCCTTTGTTCTGTAGCTTCTAGTCCCTACCTTTCTTACTTCACTAGCTATGGGTTGCCCAAATGCCGTTCTTCAATGGCAAATGCCAGTCTTCTTGGACACCCTGTTTAAGATTGCCTTCTCAATCTTGCCACATCTGATGCCTATCTGAAGCCTATGGCACCTTCAAGCGTAAGTAACGAAGGCTTAGGTTCCTTTTTCCTTCAGTCTTAGTTGTCTTCCACCAACTCATATAACTTCACTCTGCACCATCAGAATAAAGCTGCTCTTCACAACGCAGTAGCTTTTGTGACGGAGTAAATTTAGTTTTATAAAAGGCTTGTAGCATGTTCCTATGGTGCTTCATATGAGCACTCAGGAACCACCGTGTACGTCGTAAGCCCCCATAGCCCAGCACATGTGACACTGCAGTCACTGCAAGTATACAAAAACATTTGTCTAGAAAACAAACCTGACTAAGTGGTGCTCATAATGGAGACGGGAGAGGTAGAAGGCTAGGCAGCCACTTGGGCTCAGTCCTGGTCATAGGGCTGAGCCTGTTCCAAGGGGAGTAGAGCAATTGAAATTTAGTAAGAAAAGGAGCTAGGACTCAGCAGTTGGCTCTCTGTTTCTGTCAGCTTCTGAGAATCCCTCTTGAGAGGAATATAACTCAGAAATATTCCAACATTCTAGGAGGCTATGGAAACTAGGAAATCAATTGCTTGGTTCTTGAAGTTTCTCCTCTTATAGAAAGACAAACAAACCTTTAAAATGGCTTATAAGTGACAACTGTTTTGTATTTTTGACTCAAATGATTAAGTAGACACCAATCTGTGGACGATCTGTGGCTCCATGCACATGGAAATGGGTTCCCTTCTTGTCCTTACACTGCACCTGTACTAGGGCTAGCCTTCTCTTCCTGGCTTGATAAGTCCAGTGCCACCAGCTTCCAGAGTTGGTCTTGGATCAGGAGAAGAGATAAAGATCGGGGCGGGGCTTGTGAAAGGAGGCGGGGTTTGTAGAGAGAGGCGGGGTTTGGCTAGAGAGGCGTGGCTTGGGAAGAGAGGCAGCCAGCTGCACAGAAAGGAGGAGTCACTCTGAAAGGGAACTTCATCCACCCTCACTTTCCACTTCCTAGATTTCTGTGTGTTGTGGCATGCAGATCTTTTCTTGCTTTTCACTAGTGCCTCTGATGGAACACTTTGAGGCTGACCCGACTCCCCCATCGTCTTGAATCGACAAGAACAATCAATTTCACTCTTTCAACACCAACACTTCTGTCCCCACCAACTCTCCTTCCCTGCGTTTTTAGTCTGTTCCTGGAGCCTGGTGAATTGGAGACTTTTCTCTGTGCATACTCTCTTCTTTATAATCAGATCTAGTGTGAGAGAGTTAAAAGAAGTCTTGATTTCAAACATGAGAAACTGAAAATCTTGGAAGGATGTCGTGATGTGTGCGGGCTAGCTTCAGAGTGATTGGAATGCTGTCAACAGGGTTCAGAGGAGGTAGGAACCAAGTCATTTTCTAGAGAAAAAGATGGATATGGAAATGCCCAGCACAAACAGTAGAACCAGCCAGCACTAACCAGGTCAGTGACTATGAACTGTGCTTAACTGCTCTGTGCTTCCAAAGACAGCATTGAGTAACAAGTGAGTGCTAGTGCTTGTAGAAAGTGTTAGAACAGTGATTGGTAAAGAACAGTGATTGGTAGGTCAGAGTGTTGTCAGCACACATTGCTTAGTGAGCTTGTGTGCGTACAGCTGGCCCTTGGTTTAGGATGGCTCAACTTAAAGATCATGTGAAAATGAAACCACATTGAGCAGAGGGCAAAGTTCACATTGTGATTGTGGATCTTTTCCTGGGCTAGCAATGCAGTGTTGAAACTTTCTCACTGCAGGGTACCAGCGCCACAGCACTCAGTTATCTACATGATCAGTCAGGGAATCAGCCCACACCTCAGCATACTGTGTGGCTAATCTAGGATGACCAGAAGGTTAGGCACATTGAATGCACCTTAGACATAGGATATTTTCACTGGGATGGAGGTCCATGGTGAGGAGCCCTGTATCATGAACATTGCTAGTGCTGCAGAATGCATGCCAAATGGTGCCTTGCTGCAGGAATACCCACCTCTCCTTTTGACTGTCTGCCTTTTCCCGAATGGCTCCTTGGATCTTTGCTCAAGCATTTTGGTTGAGTTCTTCATGATCTCTAGAGTTGGGCTCTAATTTTCTTCCATTACTATATCAGTTAGTTTTCTATTGCTGCGATAATACAACAATCAAAAGCAGTTTGGGGAAGAAAAGTTTTATTTTGCTTACAGTGTATAGCCCATCATGGAGGGAAGCCAGGTAAAGTGTTTGAGGCAGGAACCAGGAGGCAGGGACTTCTGAAGCATTAGCCCCAGAGGAGTGCTGCTTACTGCATTGCTCGCCATGGCTTGTTTAGCCACCCTTCTTGTAAAGCTCAGGACCACCTGCCTGGGGATATTTTGCCAGCCATGGCCTGAGACCTTCCATGTCAACCAATCGTCAAGAAAATGCTCCGCAGACTTGCCCACGAAACTGTTGGATAGAGGCAGTTCTTCATGAGGTTCCCTTTTCTAAGTGACTAGTTTGTGTGAAGTTGACAAAAACTACTACCTTAACAGCCACCATGGAAACTCTTATAAGTCAATCATCCTGTCTGTAAGAAGGTGTTTAGAACTTTTTGTCACCTACAGCATTAATGTTTAGAAATGAAAAAAGGACAGGCAGACTTTGCCTCATATTTCATTTTTATTTTTCAGTTTGGTTCAAAGGATTTCACACCAACCCATTCTTTGGTCTTGCAGTGCTGGGGCTTGAGCCCTTCCTTGGTTTTGCACATGCTGGTCAATGCTCTACCACTGAGCTGCTTTTCAAACCTCTCTCCATTCCTTTGTTGAACAGTCTCCCCTTTCGGGTAAGGCTGTTAGGAGTGCTAGGTGCTCTGGAAAATCCAAAATACATTCGGTGAGTCTCCACCTGTGCATTGACAAAGCTGTCGTGGGTCCTAAGGTTGCCTGGTCATTTGATCTCTTTCTACTCTTCTCTCTTGCCTTTCTTCCCCTCCATCTCTCCTCTCCTCTTGCCCCCTCCTCACCTCCCTCCTTTCCAGACATAGTGCTACATATAATATATAGGCGGTTGTGACGCAGGGCAGTCTGGTGTTAGCTCCAAGTTTCTTAAATATTTATCTATTGAGTCTCTTAAATATTCAAAGAGGCTTCAAGAGGTGGAAGCTTTCTTCACTGACAGCTTAATGTGAGAACTGTAGAATTATTATAATCAAATGTTAACACTTGATGTGTTTATTTCTCTTGTAGAATGTAGTGGGCTGGGTTGCCTAGCATACATGACAGGAAGATGAACATCATTTGTTTCAGCTATATACTTGTATGCCTGTAAGCGAATGATTGTGTGGCCCTGGTGATCGTATAAAACATACTTCTTACCGACAACCACAGCATCTCTGCTCACCTGTGGCAACTTGCTCTCGCAGGCACAGAAAAGCTTGAGAAATCCAGCGTGGGGTGGCTAGAGGTCTGAGGTGTCGCCTGCTGGCTAATAGGACTGTGATATGTCAGAATTGCTTGTCATCAGCAGGACTCAAGAGAGGGCTGTGTGAAAAGAATTGCCTTCTATGAGTCATGGAATTAATTTATCACTGGAAACACTTTCAAAATCAAGTTTCCTCATGGACGGCAAATCTTGTCAGTAATAAGAGGGAATGGAGGTTGAAGTTGGACTACCACTGAACCTTTATTTCAGAAACATGGGTGAGGGTGGAAAGAGGGAAGGGCTGTTCTCTGAAATTGGAAACAGTCCTCATTTTCACCTTTATCTGTGCGTGTTTGCGTATGCTGAGCACTTTTTTGCTGATTTTGGTACACATAAGATGGATGTTGGTATTTACATAACTCAGGGAATTCCCTGAGCTTCATTTGCCTGTGAGTCCATTTCTAGAATTGCCAATGAAACCTACCCTTAATGAAGAGGAGGCTTTGACTGGCATGGTACAGAACATAATAACCCACAGGCAGCTGGTGACACCCTGAAGGCAGCCTTCAGCCTGGGGGTGAGCCATGCGTTGAACTATGGGTAATTTTGGAGATTATCATTTTCATGCAGGTTAGGGATTTCAGGATCAATCAAATGTAGTTCTTCAATGATTCAGTTTTTAATTAGTGTAGAGTGCATGCAGTAGTGTGTGTTACCAACATAAAACCATTTTCAGTGTATAATTCTGTAGCATGAAACATAGTTATCTTGCTACACAATCTATCTCTAGCATCATCTATGACTTTAAAGCCAACTGGGAATAAAGCCTTATTATCCGCATGCTTAGAATTTTAACAATACTTTACTGTTCTAAGATTTTCCATTACTTTCAACAAGTTTTTTCTAACTCATGACTTTTGCAATACAATATTGACATAAGGAGGAACTCATTGGTCACCTGCTCACTTCTAGCCCCTTTCCAAGTATACTTTCTTACTTCTTGAAAGTTCTTGATCAGCCCAGTACTTCCTATAGCTATTTTTATTTTGAGGAACACACATAGTATCAAACTGAAGAAGATATAGAAACAAAACTTCTACACGTCTTAGATGCTGCTGAGCTGTATATCTTTTAAGAAAAGAAAAAAAATTTAAACTATTCAGCTTTATTTTCTATCCATGAGTTCTGAAACAATTTCCAGTCTAAAACTTCTTTAGTAGCGGGAGGGTTGGCTCAGAGGTCAAGAGCACTTGCTTTTACAGAGGACGCAGGTTTGATTCCCAGCATCCATATGATGGCTTAAAACTGTAATTCTAGTCCGAGAAAATCTAGTGCCTCATCGGGCAGCAGCCACTTAAGTGGTATACCAGCATGCATGTAGGCAAAGTGCCATACACATCAACATACATACATACATACATACATACACACACACATATATACATACATTTTTTTAAGAACAGTGGCAGGCTTGTATGGAGAAGCTGTCAGTGGTGTGCATATTTCAAGGCTGTTTGCAAGCACTTTCCCTGCCATGGGCCGCCCACTGTGTCCCTTTTTCTACACTGAGACCAGGACACTGTATCAAACTGGAGAGTTGATATTTACGACTCAGAAAGGGATGTGATGGACAGCAAAGGACTATGAGTCAAGGAAGAAACTTAAGATCTTATGTATGGTTCAAAACAATCAAATTTATGTAAGCTTTGTTCACCAATCCAGCTCTACAAAGGCAATAGAAGGAAAACTTCAGTCTGAGGAGAATATGAACTATACTGAAAAGGAGACAATAAATAAATAACTCAATAGTAATGGCCTTATTTCTCTAGTAAAGAGATTGTATTAGAAAGCAGGATCCTTTCTGCTATGTAAGAAATACAAGTCACCATTGAGGACAGATATTGGCTTACAGTAAATGGATGGAAAAGATCAGGGCCTTGCCCAGCACTCATCAGAGAGTGGGTGGCGATTAACATAGAGACCCAGAACTTGACAGTGTGTAGAGAATGAGAAGCTTTGGGACCCTCAGCCCTAAATGAGATGTCTATCAAATCCTTCCTCTCAGGGCTCATACAGAAAGACTATAAGAGTCAGAGGTGGAGGATAACTCCAAAGAAACAGAATCTTCCACACACAACAGGCTGATGTGCACAGTAATGTTCAGAGACTGTGGCAGTAATGCACGAGACCCACCCAAGTTTAAACCAGACAATATCCCAACACTGAGAAAGGGAGCATAGACACAAGGTCTTACCCCTTACCCAGAAGTTACTTGCATATGATAACTACTGAGAAAGGGAGAATCAGTTTTCTCTGAGGTGACACTATATATCAGTCACACCCCAGAATGGGCCCCATGCCCAGGAGCAGCTGGTCGCATGGAACAGATACTATGTAGTTGGTCAGCATGGAATAGACCCTATGCTTTTCACTCTACTTTGCTATTTTATTCTTTTTGTATTCTTATTGTATTCTTTTGTCTGTGTGTTTGAGTTTTTTTTTTTCCTTAAAAAGAGAAAGGGAAAGGAGAAATTAAAGTTGTATAGAAGGGAGGTGTGAAGGATCTGGGGAAGGGAAAGAGTTCGATTAAAATATATATTGTATAAGCATTTTTGAAGGGCCTGGAGAGTGGCTCAGTGGTTAAGAACACTTATTCTTATGGTGGACCCAGGTTTGATTCCTAGCAACTACATGTGGCTCACGATCATCTGTAATTCCAGTTCTAGGGGATCTGATAACCTGTCTGTGGGCACTAGGCACACATGTGGTAGAGAGTAAGTAGTGAATGGAGCACTTAGGGCTTGGATGTTTAGATTCCACTGGAAAAGACCCTGATATTGTGCCATTGCATTACCTGTAACATGTAGCTGCCTTTCGTGCCTCTCTCATAAATGTCCATTTTGGAGCTGAGACAGAACTTTATTGTGTACCAATGAAAACATATTTACACATTAGGAATGTAAAAAGCCAATCATTAATACTGAGCTTTGCAGTGTTTACTTCCCGAGTTGTTTTACTGCCAGAGAGCAGTGACAGGAAAGAGTAGCTGGGCACCTACCTCAGCAGATTGTCCCCTGAGCAGACATTCTGGGCATGGCAGTTATTAGAACAGGAACTTTGGCAGAACCCAGTTTGTGTCTTCACTCATGACCAGCCACTTGGAAAAGGGAAGGTTGCCTTATGTCTTCCTGAACTGTGGTTTGAGCGTCTACCAGTTTCCTCCTGTCTCTTTCCTCTCTTGGCTGGCTTCTTCTACTGTTGTCTGTCAGCTGTGCTTAAGTCCTCTTAGGGCAGGCATGGTCACTGACCACACAGTAGGGAGGACAGTGAATAAACGCAACTTCCCAGAAGTGTCTTCTGCCTTGTCTTACTATTCTTCTCCCCTCTGTGAATATATCAGAGTCCTTACGTTTGGATTTCTTTCTGACTAGAGACATGTTGTTTTTGTACTATCCTTTCTATATAAAAAGTACTTTTAATTTATGAACATTCCTTCATAGGACTAGAGAATGGTAAGAGTGGAAATTTTATCCTTTTTAGAAGTATATAATTTTTTAAATGTAGGTGCCTGCATGGGTACACAATGAGTGTGGATGCCAGTGGAGGACAGAGAGCACTGGATACCCTGGAACTGGAGTTACATGCCACCCTGTGTGAGCTGCCCTATGTGGGTGCTGAAAATGAACTCAGGTCTTCTGCAAGAGAAATGGGTGTTCTCAGTGCCTTAACCACCTCTCTAGCCTCTAAAGTATTTGTCTTATTTTTTACATTTTTCTTCTTGAATAATTTCTTTAATAAAGGAAATTTGGAAGTTAGAAAGAAACAAAAATCTACCATATAGTCTGTCACAAAAATTCCATTAGCATTTTGCCATGTTCCCTTCTACCTTTATTTTCTACCAAGGTCATTGTTGCCCAAGCCGGTCTCAGGACTCCTAAGCTCAGGGGATCCCACCCTGCTCCATGAACAGTTGAGCTACATTACACATTCCTTCCAGTTTCACAAATGTTCCTGTGCATTCAAGGTCTTTAAAATATTTGTAATGGCTACATGGAATTTTCTCATGCACTGGATTAGGCAGGAAGGGAGGAGGAGCTGGAAGAGAGCGAGTGCTTTGGAGTCACCAGGAGTCAGCATCATTTATCAAAGGGCTCTCTCCCTGTGTATTTTGCACATTGTACTGGCTGATTCTCCATCCTCTGCTACTGGGGCTGTAGGGTACTTTGTTAACTTTAGAACTTCTGTCATTGATAACATGTCTGAGGGAGGCCTCCTTTGAAAAGTGTGGATTGCGCTAGTTGACCTGAATAGAGTCGGAGAAGAAATGAAGCTTGTTTCCTAATTTAACCCAAATAGAAAGGCGCACAGCTGCAGATGCTCAGAGGGTAGTGTCCTTGCAAATGAAAGCCTAGAGCTCTGAAAACAGCCCTTTATGAAGTGCCTCTTACTGCAGTTGTGCTTTCAGAGAAGGGTAAGCACATGCACAGTTGCTATTTGATCACATGCCAGGGTGTGTGCCTGTGTGTGTGCAGCACACGTGCTAGAAAGTGTGTACACGTGTGCGTGCATGCATGTACATGCGTGTGCATGTATGCACGTGTGCCTATGTGTGCACTGTGTGGTGCATGCACATGTGTGTGCATGTGTGTGCACATGTATGTGTGCTAGAGAGTATGCACCTGTGTGCGTGTGTATGCATGTGTGCATGCGCACGTGTGTGTGTGTGTGTGTGTGTGTGCCTGTGCATGTATGTTGGAATAAGAATGTGGCTTTCTCATTAAATGTTGGGGGAAAGTAAGGAGAGGAGGTGAAGTGTGTGCAGAAGTTGGAAGGTACATACAGATTGTGTCACCGGGGATCCTAGGGAGCTGAATCAGTTTTGCTGTTTCCTGTAGCTCTTCTTGACTATATATAGACTGCTCTGTCTGAGTACCCGCTTAGCTCCCCAATCAGGAATGTAGGAGGCAGCCTCCTATCTGAACCTGACTTGTAAACTGTTGCCAAACCATTGGGTAGCAGGTTGGAGGAGTGGCTTCGTGGGGGGGGCAAGTCGAAGACTGCAGTTGTCTAATGATGGCGATTCAGCATCTAGACATCTTTTAAATTAGATGCTTCCCGTTGGTACTGATAAATGTGTTTTGAGATGGTAAATGATAGATAGGTTTGTGAATGTTGGATTAAACAGGTTTATTTAGTACAGAAATTCTCTGACACCTTCCATATGATTATGCACAGTTTTTATTTTTACTCAAGTAAGCAACATCTTCCACTTGATTTTGCCCATGTAATCCTTGCTAAGAGGACCTTTGTTGGGGTCAGGAGGGGTTTGAATTAGAAATGCTTGCTGCAAGAAGTGGGGCTAGTAACCAGGTGGTATGGACCAGCCTTCTCAGACTTCAACTGTGATGTGAGTCTCCTGGGATCTGGTTCCTTCATCCATGGAAGAAGTGTGTCTGACCCAGTAAGGATGGAGAACTGGTATGGCACAGAAACACTGGGGTGAGGCGGGTGCTGCTGGTCCCCAGACCGTATGTGGACTGTCATTTGGAGATAGGAGGAGATGGGCTGAAGGAAGGTGGCATTTGCCACGTGGGTTCAATAGCCTTCCAGGAGTCCAGTGGGAGGTTCCTAGTAAAGGGAGAACAGAATGACAGGTGGCTGATGCTTGCCCATTTCTCCATAAGGGGAAATTTTGAGGGGAATCCACAACACTAGACACCGCCTTCAACTCCAAGAACATGACCAGTTTCTGGCTGGAGGGATCTTGGTTATGTTTGCTGGTGCAGCAGCAGATCTTTGTGCTACAGAAGAAGGTTGCAAGGAGGAGAGACAGTTTGACCAAAAAGTATGATGAGTCTGTTATGGTGGCTTATGCCTGTAATTATAGCACTGAGACAGAATCTCAAGTTGAAGACTATCCTGAACTATATAGCTAGTCATGGATCGTGAACTCCTGTTAGAGAGAGAGAGAGAGAGAGAGAGAGAGAGAGAGAGAGAGAGAGAGAGAGAGAGAGAGAGAGAGAGAGAGAGATTACAAAAGAAAATAGATGAAAAAATAGCATAGGAAGCGGGCTTGGAGGACATAATTTGGTGAAGATAGTATCTAAATTAATATCAAAGAGTTGGGTAAAGGAAAGGATATTTAGACAGATTCTCACCTGCTACAGTTCCACTTGTATTTAGCACAAAGGCAATATTCATCCAGCAGGTACCATACTCTGAATGTGGAGTTTGGATAGTTTCCCAGGTTAGCTTTATGTGGGGTGTAGGACTTCCTTAAAAAAGACTCTTGTCAGTGGCAGCTCCCTGACACTTATTCAACCATAGTAGGACAGCAGTCCTGCAATGCAGGACAGCCAGTGGGTAAGTCTGTTGAAGGCACTTCTGTCTTACAGTGGCTTTTCACAGAAGGACTTACCAGATAAAGTGAGTACAGAATCTGATTTTAGTAGATGAAGAGAAAATGGCAGGTCTGTACCTGGAAATGTGAAAAGGAAATACGGTGGGAGATGCAGAGAGCATTCTGTCTCGTGCTTGGAAATGTAGAAGGAAGTGACAGAGGCTGATGTGGCTGTAAAGGGAGCTGTTGAAGGGAGGGCATGTAAGAGGTGGTGTGTGTGTGTGTGTGTGTGTGTGTGTGTGTGTGTGTGATGTGACCCAGAAGAAAATTTCACAGGACTCAAGTGCTAGCTAATTCAGGGCTACAAAGTAAGCAAAGGACAAGCCAGCTCACAGTTTCATCAGTGTCCGGGGAGAAAAAAGAAACAATCTCTGATCCTCATAGTCAATGTTAAAGACACGATGATGTGGTGTGCTCTCACTGTCTCTGGGGAAAAATGATGTTTTGCTTTAAATTAGGCTTGCCCAAAGTTGGCAGAAACAGAACAGACTATAGGGAGTTAGGAAACCAACTTTTGTTATCACATATAGAGTCACTGTAGAACCCAAGAGTGCACATGGAAGACTTCTGACTTTACATTTGATACTTTTGATAGGTGTCTCTGTGGGTATAAAATGGTTTTTGAGACAATCTCTCTATATGAGTTTGTCTTGAACTAACAGTTTCTCTTGCCTCAGTCTCCTGCATGTTGGGATTATAGGTGTACACCACCTTGCCTGGTTCTGATCTTCTTGAATTCTAAAGTAAAACAGTAATTAAAAGCCTTGGGGTACCCAGGAAGAGACCTAGGCATAAGTAGGAAGTAGGTATGAGTAGATGGCAGGATTTTCCTCATGTCAGCATCCAGGTAAAACATTTGTTAATATAAAAATTAGCTGTACCTAGTGCTTAAACAATGGTGATGTCATGTGGCACAGTTCATAGACATCCATGCCCAAAGAGAAAACCTCAGTTCCAACCACCCAATGCCAGCAAGATGGGTCTGTGTTAATTCTTCTAGACAACCGAGTATGAGAAACAAGACTGACCTGTGAACCAGTGAACCAATTGCCATGTCTAAAAGATGTTTGATGTGAAAGTCTTGGGGGATAGTGTTAAGAGAGGGATGCTCTCCTCGTCTTGGTTCCCCTTATGGCCAGGAAGGGCTTCAGGTGATTCTGTCTTACTGTGTGGAGTCTTCTGCCATGTCTTCAGGATGTGGGTGAGAACTGAGAAGAAGTTCATGTGGGTCCACACTCTTGTGCCCCCCTGAGGGAAAACTTTCTGAGTGCTGCACAGGGATGGCAGTAAAGGGAAGTGATAGTCCTCAGTTGTCCATCAGGCACTATTCTAAGCTATCTGTGTAATTTACAGTCTGTGGCCCTTAGGGTTTATTCTCCTGATTTCCTCCAGCATCAGCTCACTCTGAGAACTCATTAAAATTCAGATTCTTGGGTTCTATCCTAAACCCACCAAACACAAAACTGGATAGGAGCCCAGGGGTATTTTGTGACCCTCTCCAGGACACAAAGGAATTTGAAAATCGCAACTTTAAGTAATCTATTTTTTTTTATAACAGACTAATACATAAATTTTATTTTACTCACTTAAATTGGTAGACCCAGTGAAACAACGGAGATAATGACTTGTCTAGACCACTTCTTAGGGCTGCAGCCATACTTTGAATGTAAGCATTGTGAGTGCTGGGCTCTGTTCTTGTTCTTAAGTACTGTGCATGGATGTCTTTCTAGAAGGTGTGTGTATAGCAAAGGACAGACAACAACCAAACAAAGGGAGATATTCCCTTATATAAGAATGTAGTAAGTATGAACTAACCACACACAGTACATCTGTGGGCACTGAGGTATTTGGAAGTGTGAGCCAGGGGGAGACCCATGTCTTCCAGATTTGCACAGTAAGAGGAAGTTCAAATGCAAATGAGTGTCTGAAGTCCAGAGTGCTATGGAAGCACTTAGAGATTCAGAAGGGAGATGTTAGTGTATACAGACACATTATCGTGTGAACTGTGGGAAAATCTAAATACAAGTGACTCGTTCTAGGTGTAGATTTTGAGACATCGTTTCTTCTTATAGATTCACTAGTGTTTTTATATACATCAGTATTTTGTAGCCCTTCCCTCCAGCTCACTTCCTCTTGGTTTTGTTCCATTTTTGAAACAGGTTCTCGTCTATCTCAATCTGGCCTTGAATTCACTATATAACTGAGATTGGTCTCAAATTCCTGATCTTCTTGCCTCCACTTTCCAAGTGCTGGTATTACAAACCTGTGCCATAGTCTCAGGCGTCTTAAACTGAGGTTGTGATATCTTAAGGGGTCATGTAATGAAAGGGCTAAGGGGTGATAATCAAGCAACTATAAAAGGTTTCTGAATGGGCAGCAACCAAAATTTAGTTCAAAATAAAATGTATAAAGAGTCACTGAGAGATGGTTCCATCAATCGTATACTCATGCAAGCATCAGAACATGACTTGGATCCCTGGCATCCAAATAAAAAGGCAGGCGTGGTGGTTTGCACTTGCAGTCCTGACACTGGAGAGGCAGACAGTTGGATGCCTGGACTTTCTGGACTACCAGTCCAGCCTAAGCAATGAGCCCCAGTTCCCAACAAGAGGAACTTTGTTGTAAATAACAAAGTGGATGGCTTCTGAGACATAACACTGCAGGTTAATCTCGTGTGCACACGTGTTTAATGTCATTATTCTGCCACAGTCACACACACACACACACACACACACACCAAATGTGGGATGAATCCAGAGTGTTTGCAGTGCTTCTCTGTGCATCTTGGTTTTGAACACACAGAGTGTGCACCTTGCACTGCCCACAACATCCCTTCATGCACACTGACAAACACTGAATTCCTAGACTCAGATTCAAGACTGTTGCATGTTTTGATTAAAGTGTTCTTGCTGTACATATAAAATTTACTGCTCTTACAGAAGCACAATAATTTAGTTATGAAAAATAAGAACCTAACATTTTTCCTACTGCCATTCCTCAGCACACATATACCAAGTAACTGTAACTCATTAGAACATTTGATTTTTAAAAATGGCAGTCTGGGTTGCTGACTTGAGTTCCATAAAAAGTTCTGCTGTAAGTTTGTTTTGGGATGAGGATGGAATTTCCAACAATTTCTGAAGTGGCCCTAAACATACACATGCCATTTAATACTATAGATTTATGCAAAATAGTGCTCTCAGCATTGACAATTATAAAATTAACCTGTCTATTAATTATGAAAAACATTGAAGACATGGTTATATCCAGCAATATCAAATATTTAGCTGAATATGTTATTCTTAAAATAAATTCTGTGTGTGTGTGTGTGTGTTTGTGTGTGAGACATGTGTATAGGTGCCCACGGAGGCCAGGAGAAGGTATCAAATCCCTTGGAACTAGAGGTACAGGTGGGTTGTGAGCTGTCAATGTGGGTGCTGGGAACAGAATCAGGTCCTCTGGAAATAGCAGCAAATGCTCTTAATCACTGAGCCATCTCTCCAGCCCCTCATTCTTTATGTAAAAATGAGCAACTGCTACAACTCTCTCATTAGTATGGAAATTGGCTTTCTTTTTAAATAAATGATAAAATTATGTGGATACTAAAGAACTCTTGTAGAAATAAATTATTGCCAGTACATGTTGGAGTTACATTATAATTTTTTTTTATCAAAAGGGGCACTGAATATAAGACTGTAAGAAGACCAGGTGTAGTCAGATATGGAGTATACAGACTGCTGTGTTACAGGGAGTGCTGTTCAGGAACATGCAGGGTCAGGGGTTAGCTGAACAATGTATTTGTTTTCTTTCTTTTTTTTAATTTTTTTATTTTTTTATTCGATATATTTTTTATTTACAATTTGTTTTCTTTCTTGTTAAAGATAATGTGTAAGGAGATGTTGAAGGGGTTTAATCTGATGTGTGTGAAGGTACCAGGGGCCCACATGGGCAGGAAAGCCAGGGGATGGATCTGTTCAGGTGTGAGGACTGGCCAAGCCATGGTAAAGGAAATGCAGTTTTTAGCAAAGAAATAAGTGCTGAATTTGGAAATAATATCTGAATGCTTCTTGAGACTGCATTTGTAGGGGCAAAGGAGAATATTAACTGCAGTTTAAAATAATTCGAGTGTTTAGGAGTTTCATGCTGAGCATGGTGGTATTCGGGCTGTAATCCCAGCATTTGAAAGGCTGAGGAGAAGGATGAAAGAGCTTGAGGCTGACTTGGGCAGCTTGATTTAGTCTTCTTCAGTGTTTATTAGTTTCCTTTGGCTCTTCATAAACTTGTTATTTTTATCAGAGCGAAGACCAGATACCTTAAAGAACAACTTGAAGTTGTCTGATAGCATCTTATAAAATCCACATATTCATTTTGATACAAATACTCGGTTTTCTCCATTCATAAGAGGATATCATCTTGTCGCCTGATCTGTTATCATTTTTATCACATTGTTAAGGTGGATCTCCCAAGGTGCACTACAAACTGTTTTCCCATGTGCTTATCATCTTGTGGGGAGATATTTGTTCATGAAGGTGAGGATCCTGTGTCTTATTACGGTTTCTATTCACTTTAGCATTCACTCATAGGTACTGTCTGTAGCTCTGCCACCGTGGAGTTTGCCTCAGGGTCACTTTTTCTTCTGGCTTCATATGATTACATTCAGCCTTTGGAATTGTTCTTGGAGGAAAGTGTGTCCTGTCTACCCATACCCGCTTGCTTATCGGATTGCTGTTTGTTGACATCACTATGGATTCCTGGATGTAACTTACAGTTTTGCATTTTCATGATTCATTCTGCTGCTCTGAGGGCTCTGCATTTGAACTATTCAGAGAGCTCAGTCAGGCTGGCTGCTGTCGAAAGGGTCTGCGCTGGTGTCCGGTTGTGACCACACACACTTATGTAAGCATAGAGAATTCAGTGACAGATGGGGTAAGCTTGCTAAAACTTCCCCGTAATTTTTTCCTACTTGTCCTCTAAATTTTGGTTTTCTGTGATCACATTAACTAGGGATGCACAGCCTGGAGGGCACAACTATTCCCTTGTTTGTAAATAAAGCCAAAAATAAAGTGGTTTTTTTTTTTTCAAGGACTGAATAAATGTAAGCCTCTGAAGCTTTGGGGGTTGTCTCTTGTGTCTAATGCAGGGGGGTTGTCTCTTACAGTCTTCACTATCTCAGGCAAACAAGATTGTGAACTACTTGTAATTCTTACCAAGATTGGCTTCACTTTTCAGCTTTAGAGTGTAAGTGGGGAGACTTGTTTGGACTCGAGTGGAGTCCTTTGGTAATGGGAGGTCAAAACAAAGCTTATGCCATTAAGAAGGTGCAGCTCTCTGCAGACATGGGGAGACTGCCTGGGGTCATGTCTAGTTTACAGAAAGCACATACCATGTGAATGGCTGCTCCAGATAACAAGCTGCTGTGAGGTTATGTTCCAATCTCAGTGCCATTGGCAAAGTGCCTTGCCTCCTTCCTTCAGCAGGACGTTTGATGGAGGCGAGGTTTGAAGAAAAGTTTCACCTAGTTGTAAAGTCACTTTTTATTTTGTTTTATATTTTAAATTATGTGTATGGGAATGTGTGCATGTGATTACAAGCGCTTGTGGTGTCCAGAGGAGGGCATCAGAACCCTTGGAGTTGGAATTACATTTGGGTGCTAGGAACTAAACTGGCATTCTCTAGAAGAGCAGCAGATACTGTGAACCGTTGAGCCCACTCCCTAGCATGAACCCACTCATTTTTTACTGAGATGAACAGAACTGTGTTTACATGTCAGTTTAATCCAAGCCTGGCTACACATTAGAACTAACTGGGATTGGGGGAAAACTACTCAGATCTTGAGATTCTAATTCCGTATGCTTGGCATGGGACTATGGTATTTGCTCCTTAATTTCCCTAAGAACTTCTATGCTATTCGGGCTTGGGAACCACTGGATCTAGTAGGTATTAGTTGTAACACACACACACACACACACACACACACACACACACACACAGTGTTGGAGAGTGAGCCCAGGACCTGCATGCAAATGCTATACTTTCTCAGCTACATCTCTCTGCCCCTTAGTGGACATCTTGCTGCTTTCCCTGAGGCTATTTAAGTAGTTAGCAGCTGTAGTGGAGGAGAGTCTGGTGTGAAGTTGCCAGTAAGCTGCCCACACTACTGTAAGCAGCCCCAAAGATGAACTTATGTAGAACCATTTTTTTTTTCTGTCTTTGGTGTGCTGTCTGAGATGAATAGAGCTGTGTTTACATCTCTAGAAGAGTCACTGGGATATGCATCTGTCATGTTACTTAAGTCATCATATTTAATGTCAATATATACATATATATGTTTATATATGCATGCATACATACATACATGCATAGAGTAGCAACTAAAGGTGGACTTGGGTTGCAAATGTGCGAGTTTCCTAACTTCTTTTTAGTCTGATTTTGTCCTCTACAGAACAGAATTAATACTCCTTACTATAGAGTTTTTCAAAGATTGTTACTTGATGTCTGTAAAGTATTGGCCCTTAGTGGTTACTTTGTTACTATGATGATTCAGATATGGGGTATGATGTTGGCTTTGGTCTCTGCTGTGGCTCTCACTTCATTTCTCTGGGGCCTGTAGGAAGTACTTTATTCTCTGACTCGGGCCTCTTACCTACGCAAATAGGAATGAGGGGATACAGGTGCCAGTATAAAGAGGTGCTTAAGGCAAAGGGGGTACTTGTCTGTGTGTGCATGTGTGTGTTTTCATATATGCATGTGCATTGTGCATGTTGTTATTAGAGCACACCAGGATGCCTGAGAGGAACCTTGGGTATCATTCTTCAGGAATCATCTACCTTTTATGAGATCTCTAATTGAGAGTGAAGGTATTCTGATTAGGCTAAGCTAGCTCACCACTCAGCCCGTAGGAGCTGCTTGTCTCTGCTTCCCCAGTGCTAGGATTACAGCACTGCACCATCATGCCCAACTTGTTAACATGGGTGCTGGAGTCCAACTCAGATCCTTGTGCTTGTATTGCAAATGCTTTACCAACTAAGCCAACTCACAGCCCTTTCAATTCTCTCTCTCTCTCTCTCTCTCTCTCTCTCTCTCTCTCTCTCTCTCTCTCTCTCTCTCTCTCCCTCTCTCCTTGTCTTCCTCCCTCCTTCCTTCCCTCCCTCTCCCTCTTCTCCATCCCCATCTCTGTGTGTGTGTGTGGTGGGCAGCTTTGAATAGGTTCTTATTTTAATCTTTATGTGGCAAGTGCTTTACCTATTGAAACTTATCAGCCCTCCTTTCCTAACGCATGGCAGGGCAATGGAAAAAATATCATTTTGAGAACATCATTGATGTAGGTGTGGTGGCACTGTTTGAGAAGATGTTATCAGAAGTGGCCTGTGTGGGGGTGGCTAGTGGTTGTGATGGGCATATGCCTAGGAGCCCCAGGGGATAGTGTGGGCCCAAGCTGCAGCCAGAACTCACAGAAGGAGCAGTTAGTCCCTGCCTACCTCAGCAACCTGCCCCTGTTCTCATCGCACTGAAGTTTCTATGACTATGTTATCTGCAAACCTACAAATTGGTCTCTCCTTTAGATCTTGACCAAGGATTGGTTGAGATCCATCCTTGGTCATAAGAAGGACTCACCATCTTAGAAGCTGCCAGAAAGTTATAGGCTTTAATATTTTTGTCTATGATTTCTTTTATAATCTACTAGTTAATTGTGAAGCTTTCTGGATTCCTAGTTTGGTGAGATGTCCATGTGCCTTTATTCCACAGTTCCTTCTTCACATTCTTCTAGGTTGCTCTAAATGGGGAGCGAGACAATGGCTATGTCATCAGTCAGTCTGCTGTTCTCTTTGGTTCACTGTAGCAATAGGACAGGTTGCACTTCCATGGTGATTTAAGGATTTTGTTTTTCTCCTTAGGAAATCTCTTTCCTCAGCAATCTAAGTAGGATCTAAGGATAGTATTGAGGCATCTCCTGCAAGAGATGATGAGACATGAGCTCTACATCCTGACTAAGATATTTGTATCAACTGTAGTGAGTATCGGACTTGGTTCTTGGACAATTATAGCTTAATTTTCTTGGACACCTACCTAAAAGGAAGCAAGCAACATACGGCTGCCAATCAGTTGTCTTTTTTATGACATCCCTCCTTTTCTTGGTGTCCATTCATGTACAATAAAGGACCACAGGTTGCTAACCCATGTATAAAATATTAAATTTCTCTGGGCTTATTTAGTAAACTTGATTCATTAAAATAGAGAGGAGCAGAATTTTTTTAATTAAAGTCCAATTTTTCATTCGTGTTATTAGTCTATCTGTGGCTGCATGTGTCTTTCTGAGTTAATGTACCCATAGTAAGTAATTTTGGGCAGTTGGGAAGAAGCAGAGGAATGAACCCTAACCCTTTCCGTTCTCTGTATTCATGAGATAATAATGGTGGGAACCTTTTAAAGAGAGAACACCTGAGTGGTACATTCTTATAATCCCAACACTTGGAAGACAAAGCAGGAGAATCATGAGTCTGAGGCTGCTACAGGCTACACAGCAATACCCTGTCACAAGCCCCACTCCAAACCCACATCATCAGAAAGACATTCTGCATTGATAGATTAGCCACCCGAGGCAATACAGCATTCTGACAGGAAAATCAGGACCAAGAGAGAGAATTCACCACTGGTTTAAAGTTGTGTAAATCATGGAAGGGTCCTTGTTCTTGTGTTTCTAGTTTTCTCAGTGTCTCCGAAGGAACATAGGTGCTTTGTAATGTGAAATAAATAGAAGGGAGGTGCCTTAGGTGAGGAAACAAGCCCTGTATGCTGAGTGAAGTAGTGAAACCAGGACATTATAGGTGGATGACAGCATCTAAGTTCCGGTTCAGGGACAGAATGTTAAGATGGTAGAGTAGTCTTCTCCAGATTGCTCTTGTAGTTGCTGAGCTGCCATTTGGAGACTAACTGTATTGTGGTCCTCTCATACAGTGATGAAGCAGGTCTCCTTGACTTGTTAAACACGGGGTGTGGGTGCAGGGGTAATAATAATGTTCTCTTTACCTTGCCTTTGTAACTTGTTACTTCTGGTCAACACTGAACCCTAACAGGAAGTAGTTTCTACGGGAGCATTTAGAAAAGCAGTTTTAAGTTTAAGAGCCAGTACTTCAGTGAGATCCACAAAGAGCTCTGTGGCTTCCCCTAGCTCAGTGAGCTGCTATGGCTACCCTAAGTGTTAATGAAAGAAAACTCCCCTGGGCCTAGTTTAGAGGCTTCACAGGAGGTTCTGACAATAGGATTGTGTTTTGTGAAAGAGAAGGTCTCATTATGTCTCTTGTCATTCCCCAGGGACCTCAGCTTGTCTAACACCCTTATCTCTGTAGCACTGAGGAGTCCCATCACTTTCCCTGCCACCTTTACCTGTCTTTAGAAAGGGGCCATGCTGGGGTTTAGCTGGATTATGTGACTGTAACCCTGGAGACTGCCTGGTTTAGGATGGCAGTGGAGAGAAACCCCAAGTCGTTTGTTTGCTTTGTGAAAATATTCCTGCCCAGTTTTTTTAAAACTGGATTTTACCTAAGGAAAGATTATTTTTCTTGGACTAGCTGGTGTGAAGGACTTGGTTTTGTTTGTCTTAACTGATTGAGACAATTCAATGAATACATGAAGTTTGTCAGCTTTGGTCTGCCACAGTGTTCTTTTTTGTTGTTCTTATTAAATTCTTGTTCAGGATATAGAAAGTAAATTATCATGACAACTAATCTTCACAGGAAAAATCTGGTGTATATGTAAGTTTAAAATTATTTCATAATAATTCAAGTAATTGAAGGTACTGTATAGGCTCAGATGACAGAGATCTGGGAGGGCTCATGGGAACTATTCATAGACAAGGCCAGAACATAGGCTAGCTTATAATATTTTCTTTTTTAAAGCACCTTGCAGATCTTTAACGAAGTTTTGTTTTGTTTTGTTTTTTGTTTTTTGCATTTCTGGATAAAGAGTCAATACTTAACGTTTGTTTAATCAAAAGATAGTTAATGTGGGAGCTGGCTGGAATACGAAAGAGTTGGAACAGGAATTACTTTTTAGGTTAAAATTTGGTACAAGGTTCACATACCACACAGCAAGCAGTGCCCAGCAGGGTATGTTTGGTGAATGTGGCAGGTTATTTTAGGAAATGGAGGTGGCAGGCTAAGAACTGGGCTCTCTAAAGCATCAGTTCCTGGTGTCCAGGTGTAAAGCGCTTTTAAACATGGGTTGGGAACTCACTAAGTGTTAGTTTCTCTGTTCCTCCTGAACCACAGTAGAATGTGATAATTATCCTCCATTGTGCCTAAGCATCTGTGGGGGATGTAGCTGCTTCCTAGATTGTTAGGTGGGGAAAATTAGCTCCTGCAATTCAAACCATACAGCCAATACTTAGTTGATATACAAAGAGCTAAATAAATGAATGGACAAGTAAACATCATTACATAACATCGTATGCTGGGTGCCACAAGACCAAAGCACTACAAGGTGCCAGTACTGGTCGCCAACGTGCCACCATGTTCTGTAGCATAAGCAGTACCTAAACAAAGATCTTCAAAGAGTATCAACCCCCCATTCCCACTGGCAGGGCTTCACAGGAAGTAACCATCTGGTATACCACCTTATCACTCTAAACAAATAGGACCTCATCTGATCTTGGAAGCTGTACTGGCTGGCTTTGTGTGGCAATTTGACACAGGCTGGAGTTATCACAGAGAAGGGAGCTTCAGTTGGGGAAGTGCCTCCATGAGATCCAGCTGTGGGGTATTTTCTCAATTAGTGATCAAGGGCAGAGGGCCCCTTGTGGGTGGTACCATCCCTGGGCTGGCATCTTGAGTTATATAAGAGAACAGGCTGAGCAAGCCAGGGATGCAAGGGGAAGCAAGCCAGAAAGAAACATCCCTCCATGGCCTCTGCATTAGCTCCTGCTTCCTGACCTGCTTGAGTTCCAGTCCTGACTTCCTTTGGTGATCAACAGCAATATTTCCACAGTGTAAGCTGAATAAACCCTTTCCTCCCCAACTTGCTTCTTGGTCATGATGTTTGTACAGGAATAGAAACCCTGACTAAGACAGAAGCTAAGCAGAGTCAGGCTTGGTTAGCAGTTATCTGGGAGGGATACAAACCTGGACTTTGAGGTCCTGTGGGCTCATCATAGAAGAGAGTAAATTTGAACAGAAAATGTTATAACCAGGTATGTGAGTGGTAGGCTGCTCTGATTGTGTGTGTGTATATGTGTGTGTGTGTGTGTGTGTGTGTGTGTGTGTTTGTGTATGTTCATGGATGGGTATACTTTTGTGTGTCCATATATATACATATGTATGTGGAGATCAGAAGACATACATTGGCATAATTCTCAGGTGCTAACCACTTTCCTTTTTGAGATACAGTCTGTCACTGGTCTACAGCTTCCAAGCTAACCTGGCTTCCCAGTATGTCTCAAGGATTCACCTGTCTTTTCTTTCATAGTTCTGGGATTACAAGTATATGCTACCATACCCACTTTTAAAAAAAGGGTTATGGGGATCAAACAGGTCCACATGCTTGCAAGACAAGGACTCTGTGGACTGATCTCTCTCTAACACTTGACACATCCTGACACTTAGGTCTTCCAAATTCTTTATTTTTTCTCAGTTTCATGTATGTGTAACATTATTTTGTGAGCATGATCTACAATATCCTCTTCAAGACCCAGGGCCACTTAAATCTTAGTGAGGAAATAACTGTGGTGCTGAAGAGAGAGAACGCAAAACTGTGTAAGAGGTAGACTGTGGACCTGAGGGCCTTGAGTTTGTTCCTGTAAGCTACTAGTGACTCACTTTAAGTGGAAGGATGTGGTTTGGGGAGATTTGCCTGCTGGAGGTTGTAGGGTGGTTCAGAGGTGGGAAACTGAAGGGCAGGAAGACCCACTGAGAGACTGGAGTAGCATCTGAGATAGAAGACAAGGAGGTCTGAATGGGGTCAGAGCAAGAGAAATGGAATCCCAGCCTCATCAGATGTGAAATGAGGGGTCTGAAGACACAGCTTTCTCCATCACTGCAGCTGATGACCTCTCTGGGGTAGGAGCTAGTCAAGCAGAGTGTCCTGCCTGATTGGTGTGAAGGTTGACCAGATGATCGATCTTAGGAGACACTTGAAGTTTATTAAACTCATTTTCAGTGTGGATACTTCCTAGGCCTGATACTTGCATGTGTTTTGTTTCATTTTGTTGTTATTGTTATAACTATTATTACTATTATTATATAATTCTATTATTATTATATTGGTATATGCTATGAACCTATATGTACTATTAGGTTCATAGTATCCGTTTGAGTTTAATTTCTCCTTGTTTTCTTTTTTCTTTTAAAATAGACTCTCTCAAGAAGAATTTCTAATCCATACCTTGAACATAGTCCTTCTCAGGTATGAAACTATTTCCTCTATCCTTCTGTACTTTCTATAATGGTGCTTCACAAATGCTAGTGGAGAATGCTTGTGTTAGAGATCCCCTGACCTGGAATTTTGCAGGCATAATGCTCTCATCACACCATCTCCCCCTCAGGGAAGACCACCAAAGAAGTTAAAGTCCCTTGATTATTTCCTTGATTTATGACACTCATGAGATAAGGAATAACTATTTTCCACATGCCTTGCAAATCAATGTAACAGAGTAAATATGTATCCTTTACTTTTTCTATTGATGGTAACATAAGTGTTTACAAGTAGAATACATTGTATATAGAACTGTAATAAGAGGAGAGGCATATGTGGTTAAGTCTAAGTCCCCTATGAGTTCACTGATGAGAAGAGATGGATTTGTGTTTATTGTGTTGCATTAAAGAATCAAACACACTTTCCCATTCTTCAGAATGGGAGATGGAGGTGAGGACCTTGTCTTCCTTGCTCTCCAGTATGCAAGGAGTTATGCACCTGGAGTAGAATCTGTACTTGTCAGCTGCTCATTAAATGCTTTATACTTATCGAGTGAACCTTGTAGGTGTCAGGACTAGTTAATCATTAGCTGACTCATGCCTCTGCCTCAATAACTTTCTGTCATGTCAATCACTCAAGATTTGATTTTTAAAAGCTTGCTAACAGGGCATCATTTCCGGCCATTTTCACTTTCTCATCAAATTGTGTTCAAGTGATGATATTGAAAGATCTAAGTATGAACACTATTTCCTCTCAAGTCATGACCAATATATTAGCAATTTGTTTGCTTTAAGGGACAATATTTAAGTGAAGTAGTTTACTAAGAGGGCCAGATATATAGTACAATTGAAGAGTATTTGCATTGTGTGCATAAGGCCCTGATATCAAACCCAGTACAGTCAGAAAAAAAGAAAAAGGAGTTAACCAAGAAACAATTGAAGCCGAGAGATGGCTCAGCAGTTTAGAACACTGGCTACTGTTCCAAAAGACACAGGTTCAATTCCCAGCATCCACACAGTGGCTTACAACCATTTGTAAATTCAGTTCCAGGGAATATAGTGTCTTCTTCTGAGTTTTGGAGGTACCAGTCACCATATGGCACATATACATAAATACATTCCTGGAAATGTACTCATACACATAAAATAAATAAATTTCACAGTATGAAAAAAAATAGAACAAATGGAAAGCTGTAAGCATTTAGCAGCATACAATTTCATGAGCATTTACCTCTTGAAGTAAGCTCATTGTATTTCACCTCCTTGGGTCATGAAATGGCCTTGTGCTATAGAGGACGGTGGAATTGAAGAGAAGAAGGTATTTTAAAAATAGGGCCTAGAGCTCACCAGAGGTACCTACCTTCATCTCCAGGGACCAAAGACGACGGTGGAGGGATGAGAAGATTAAGGAAAGAAGTTAAATGGAATCTCTTTCTGAAAGATGGAATTGTGAAGTACTGTAGATCAAATCCGAACATTTGGAATTAGCTGTGAACTCTGAGGTTATGGGAAGCCTTGGGGCAAAGTAGCCTACTGTGACATTGGTCTATCTTTAAGTTATTCACTAAGTGTGGAAATATCTTCCGAGGGCTTTGCTATGCATGAATTACCACTATGGCCAAACTAGTAGATATGTTTGTGATTAATCTAAATAGATTAAGCAATTCTTCAGTTTCCTGTAGTGATTAGAGCATTATTATTTAAGATAATAGATATTTTACACAGAAAACTTTGTGTTTTAAAAGGATATTGCAATTATAGTTAAGTACTTTACATTTGGAAAACTTATTATAGTCTAATAACCTAAGTAGACCAGCAGCTAAAATAAAGTAAGGTAATTATAGGGCAGTAGCTTCATAGGCTAAAATGTGTCTGAAGCTCAGGGAATTGGTCATGATTCTTATATATACAGCATGCTATTGGGAGTTCACAGACTGTCACATTATTGCTCTATATTCACAGTGATTGTTTGTCTTTTCTCTTAGATTTATGGAGAGAATTCTTCCTGTGCAGGAAGAGCATTAAGGAATATTATTATCGTTCAAGCAGCTGACCTGGTAAAGGACAGAGTGAATCTCAAGGGGTTTTACAGGTAACACAATTTCTTAACATCTTGTCAAAAAAACCAGCCTGTGTGAGTTACAACTGTAACCTTGAGCATAGAGTAGCAGGCTGTCTTGGTATTAGCAGTCAGAGGGACAGATGTGTTCTCTCTGCCGAGGATCCCAATGGTGCTTGCTTATGGTCATGGTTAGGCTTCTGCGTCTAAAAGAATATGAAACTCCTGTCTACATGGTCGCTCTCCCTCCCCCCAGTCCTCCTTCCTCTTTCTCTCTCATTCTCCTGAGAGGTGGGTGCATGCTATACTGGGGACTTCAAGAAATATAGGTTTCTCCACATAGGAGACATTGTCAAGTCTCTGGAAAGGTTCATAGGCAGAAAGAGCTGTTCGAATCCCCCAGACAAGGAGCCACATCCCACACTGCACTGTGAAAGGAGCATAGTCAGTCTTCCCGAGACAGTGAATAATAAAGGCAGAGCTGTGTTGGAGAAGCAAATAGTTTATGGCCAGTCTTAATAGATGGCTGGACCTACCATGAGGTCATCTGAAGCATGCATTTCACTCTTATGGAATCTTAAAGAAAAAAAAAAAAAAGGAAGATGGGCTAACACTCAATGATACCAAAAGATACAAAAGATAAAAATAAGACCAAGAGGTTAATGCTGCTTTTCTTAAAGAGACCACATTGAAAAAACGGAATTGGACAGATATCACAAAAAGGAGGACATATTCTAGCAATAAAGAATGTTCTTTTAAGTTATAGAAATTTAACATGTAAAAAACGTCAGCTTACTATTCCTGCTGTTTTCATTGGCCATGAGAAACAAATGTTTCCAATGGAAACATTTCATGATGACTGGATCCTGGGAATAGTGATTCCCAGATATTTGGTGTAAGAAGAATCTTGTATGAGGTACAATTTCTACATAAAATGCACAAGTCTTAAGTGTGTAGCCTAGTTTTATTTACTATATACCCATGCAATCATTATCTATGTAACCATTATTAAGATACAAAAGGGTGTTTATGTTCTAGAAAGTTTCTTCATGCCTCTTAACGTTAACACTTTCTGCAAATGTTTTAATGTTTTATTAGCATGTATCATTTATATATAATAATGGGATTTGTACTTGTACACAGTGAATTTCAGTCATAATTGTCTCTACTTCTGCTGCTGTCTCCTTATAGTCCCACTCATGTTGTCCCCCTCCTGTTTCCCACCAGCTCTCTTCTATTGTCATGCCTTTTTGTTGGGGGGTGGGGACAAGGTTATATGAGTGTAGTTGGGAGTTTGTTTCCAGATGCATTGGTACCTTACCAGTTCCTTATGGCACTGAAAGAAATGGCTGTCCTTTTGGCAACTTTTAGCAGATTATAAATCCCCAGGAGGGTGTAGGGTCTTATTAACCCTGCCCTCTTTGTGATCAGTAGTTGAGAAGCCCAGTCTTGTAGAGAACTTGAGTATATAATCACATCTGCTGTGAGCTCAGTAGTGCAACAGTCAACTTCAGGAAGAGTACATTTTGGCTTGTGGTGCCCATCATGTCAGGGGACGGATGGCAGCAGGTGAGTGAGCAGGAAGCTGAGAGATCACATCTTAACCACAGCATGAAGCAGAGAGAAGAAACTGGAAGTAAGGCTAGCTGATGAACTCTTAAAGCTCAGCCTCAGTGATGTGCTCACTCTAACAAGGCTGCACCTTCTAAAGCAGGGTCCGCATAACCAGGTTTTTATGTTACAATTTATAACAGTGCCAAATTATAGTTATGAAATAGCAACAAAATAATTTTATGGTTGGGGATCACCACAACATGAGGAACTATATATAAAAGGGCCACAGCATTAGGAAGGTTGAGAACCAGTGGTCTAAAATTTCTGTCACCTTATAAACAGTACCATCCCAGGGACCAAATGTCCAAATACATGAGCCTACAGGGGACATTTTGCATTCAAACCTCTGCACACACACACACACACACACACACACACACACACATACACACACACACCACACACACAGGTTGAAACTAAAAACAAAAGTAAAAGACATCATATACAGTGACACCCAACTCTTTAAAACTGACATTGTATATGTAAGTCTTCACATTTAGCTATAGACAAGCTCAGAGAATCCTTATTAGTTACCGAAGGCTACACTAAAGTGTACCTTTGTTCTTAAGTGTTTGTTGGTTTGTTTGTTTGTTTATTTTAATTTGTTTGCAGTCTCTGTGGGCACTGATTGAAATGGAGATCTAATCAGATCCATGGAAAAAATGAGCTGTCCAATTTATAATGTAGTTAGTCTTTTATAGGAGCAGAGTTGGGAGGGAATATGTGTTTGTATGTCTTCTCCATTATAGTCCAAGGACTGATTAATGTTCTAGGATTAAAGACAAATTACTTATATGGTTGTCTAGGATGGATCACTTAAATTTGTCTGGTGGTAAATGGAAGTGACATGTTCCCATATGCTAGATAAAAATCCACAATAAAAGCTTTGAGAAGTTTCTATTCAGTTTGTACTATAGAAAGAGCATGCTACTTCCTGAAACCTTATTTCCTTTTAAATACATGAACCACTATGCACTCCACAATACCATTTATGTTTTAAAGTTTAGTGTCTATGTTACCACAGATAATTGGAAACCATAATGGGAAGAGAGGAAGAGGTCAAGAAAAGGCAGAATTTCCACCTCAGAGATGGGTAAACTGCAGCTGTCCACAGGGTTCACATGGGTCTGTAGCTCATCACCTCCATATGGACATGAGACCACACGGGGCTATTTCATCACCTCTGTATGGAAGTGCTACTACCTGGTATCACAGCTCTGGTTAGATCTGCATGTACCACCGAAGCTTCTAGATGGAGAATAAGACTTAAAACACACTGTTTTAAATTCTGGTAGTACTTAGATTGTGATGCTCCAATAACCTGTTTTTATCCTTTCTGCTCCTCTCTGCCCTGTAGATTTGGGCTCTTAACAGGATTGTTATAGATCTGGTCAGCAAGTCAGGGGATTAGAAATTAAATGCATAGCAGCTCATCTCATTTTATTTGTTTTAGAGATATTAAGGACAGAGTTTCTCTCTTGGTCCCTAATGGCTTTCCTGGTCAGGTGGATGGTAAGAGCATTTTCAAACATAATGATGAAGTTTAGGGAGGGGCAAAAAGGACCAGATACAATGAAATCAATAGCGTGTTGGGGAATGGTACCCATTTTTTCCATTAAGGTTGTCATAGCAACTCTGTGCTTTAGCATATTTGTTCCAAGCCAGTGTCCCAAACAGAGCAAACCTTTCCTAATGAGAAAGGAAAGTTACAAGGATCTGGGCTCTGTGGTCACCAGCAATACCTAAACGATTTGGTAGGGTTGGGCTTCTAAGTTCCCAGGTAGCTTTGATATATCAAAATCTACTCCTGACAGCACCCTTGTTCTTCATCCCTGAAACCCCTGAGCATGGTGCTGTTGAAAGGCCAGGACTAGGAGACTTCCTCATGGCCACGTGTGCTCAGACAGGCATAGCTACCATCTTGCTACCTCGATCAATGTGGAGGTTTGGTTTGTTGAGCAAATGTCTGAACACTTCTGTGTGCCAGGTGATATCAGACACATACAGAAAAGTGTGAAAATGTGAACAAAAAATGACAGTATTTAATCCATGGACTAAAGTGCTTTCAAAACCCAAAGATGCTGGCTAATTGAAAGAAGCACTAAGAAACTAGTTAATTAACACTGTGATCCTTAACATGAAAGATGTCCTATAGAATGAGAAGTTCTTATTGACTGTCTAGTCTAATTGCCTGTTCTCTTGCCCCTCCCCCACCCCGTGTTCTCATTTAAAAGAACCATATATTTGAATGCCTATATTAGCATTAATCTGAATATGAGGAGGAGGCAAAGTCATTTTTTCTTGGCATGCTTAATTTAGAAAGAGAGCTCATGAAAGGAATGGCATCAAACATTAATGTTTTGTTCTTAATTTTTCTCATTGCTTGTGGCTTTGCTTTGTTCCAGGAGAAGCTGTGTGGGGTCAGAGCTGGTTGACTGGCTCCTGGAACACTGTCCTTTTGTCCAGTGTAGATCTATGGCCATTGGGGTCTGGCAGCTCCTACTGGATATGGGGATTATGTCATCAGGTTAGTGTTCCTTACTCTGAAGACACAGTCACTGTGTTGTTAAACTGCTAGACCAGACCATACTTAACCTTCCAGAGGATGTCATAATCTGGATGGAAAGTGTTTTTGAAGGCAGATTTTTACACAATTATTTTTTCAAGTAAAAACAACAGATCATTTTTGATTCGTTTACTTTCCCCACATCTTCTGTGGAAATGATTAGGTACCTGTTGACTGTAGACTTGCACCTGTAAAAGTCTCTGCCTTTCTCCCTGTCTACTCTGCTCATAAACTTTTTTGCTAATGATATCTTTTGTTGCTTCAAATGAATGGTTTATCATGATGTATGTAATCATTGGAAACTGATTTATGAGTGGTATGTGTGGGCCATTTTAATTAAATAATCGTGAACATACATTTTATATATGTGTGTGTGTGTGTGTGTGAGAGAGAGAGAGAGAGTTGTGAATATTAGCTGTTCAAACAGGCCAGAAAATGATGTTTAAGTAGAAGGTCAAATAGATGGCGCAACCTCTCTCTTCTTAGTTGAACTCAGTGAATTGAAGGAGCAGAAACTAAACTATCTTTGTTTTTATTTCATCTTGATTTCGCAGATGCTAGTTGGTACTGAGAAGTCCTTGCTTCTATAGATGATAAATATTGAGGGCAATTCCTGGTATCATTGTGAAAGAACAATGTTGTGTGTAATTCTAGAAAGCATGCTTCCCTTTGCCTGATCTCTTCGCCTGGTGCTGTAGCCCCTCATGATTTAGCTCCGAGATCACGATGCAGTTGGCTCCACTTCCATCCTGCCCATTCCCCCTGAGAATGCCTGGAGCTACTACTCTCCTTCCATAGACTGTCCATCCCTGTGGCTGGCTCTAGTGAGACTGCCCACGACCACCTGGTCTCACTCAGCTCCAAAGCTAGCTCTCCAGGTCTCCACTTGCTGCTTGCCTGGTGCCACAATGGCCGCCTCACCCAGCTCCCTTTAGCTCTCTTTCCCCATGGAAAGAAAAAACTAGAGATCTTTATATTTTAAAACTGACCAGATAACTCAAAAGGCTGGGAGAAGAATATCCTGCCCCATCCTCCTTGGCCTCCACAGTTGCTAAAAATTATCAGTGCCGGGAGAGACCTACATGTCTACAGCTTCTCGTCCAACCCCCAATCTTCTCTGTGCTCTCTTCCTGTCCTGCCTGGAAATCCCGCCTTCTCTTTTAAACTCTGCGATTAGCTTCTGCCATCTTTATTTAGTCAATCAATGATTAGGGAAACTCCCCCTACAGAACCACGCAGAGGGGACATGGTTGTAGTCATCTTAGTCACTAATACCTAGCACCTAACACTCTTACTTAGAAAGTCAATTAACTATTTTTGAGGAGGGGAGCTTTTATGGGCTTACTGGCTAGCATTGGGTTTCTGGTTAGCCACACATTTTGTGTAAAAGCCTTTTGGAAGCATTTATAATATTTGATTCCTTTAAAACAGGATTTCCCAACATTGACAGTATGGACATTTTGAGTTAGACAATTCTTTGTTGAGGGGTGCTGTCCTGTACATATAGGATTTTTTGCAACATCTGTTTCTTTTTCTTTCTCGATGCCAGAAGTACATCCTTTTGTTGTGACTATCAAAAATGTCTCCAGGCATCACCAATTGTCCCCTGAAACAGGACCACAATCATCCCTAGTTGGTTGCCACTAATCTTGCTAACTGAAACTTGCTATCATGGGTGTTTGTGAAGAATCACCTGCCATTCTCTTTGAAGTGATATTGATCTGACCATCACTTGTCTGTGAAGCAGAAAACATAGCATATATGTGAATATATCAAAGTTCAAGCAATGAAATTGACCAGCCAGTGCATCCTTTCATTTTGATTGGGCGTGTAAGCATGAATGAAGTTCAAATGTACAACCTTGTCTCTGGTTTCTCCTTAATTATTGGACTGTACAGTTTACTATGTAATTTATGACTCTAAACCACAACATTTTTGTTTGTTTGCTTCCAACAGTGGACCAACATCTGTACTTTCAAGATAATTATGTTTTCTACCAGTTTTCTTCGGATGAATGCAGCTACCTGTACTGTGAATTCGAAAGAGAGGAAGAATGGCAAAAGGGCGTGAAGCTTTTGCTGGAGCTTGTGCATCTCATTCCTGCGAGGGCCGGCATCTGTGACCTGTGAGTAGGTGCTGTCAGGTGCCACTGTAGACTGTTCTTTCTTAGAGAAAATGTCCTGTGTCCTGGGGCTGTGCTCTGTGGCTGCAGATCCCGACCTGGTTCAAGTGGTAGGAATACTATTTCTAAGTTCAGAGAGGTAAGACACACTGCTGGAGATTGATTCTGGCTCCTGCGTGGCTCCATTGCTATTCCAATCCCAGGCATGCTTGCTTTACCAGCTGCACCATGATGCTTCTAATTCACTGCTAAATGAATAGATGATCAAAATTAGGTATAAACATATGATGGGTCTGAAGTTGGAATGAAATAATAACTCACATCTTAGGCTCTGTCCAAGTCGTGACTGTGCTAAGAAGGAGCTCAACAGACATTTCTGAAAATAATCTAGAAGCCATGTTTGGCAAATCAAAACATGTGAATCATTATCACCTGAAGAGAGTGAATCACTGAATGGTTAAAATTAATTAGCAGAGGCTTCCTTGAGTCATGATATGGGGATTATGACATGCCTTGTTTATCCTTGGCAATAGTGAAGAGCTTATTTCAGAACAGAGTTGCAGATTGAAATGTCAGCTGAATCATTTATAGATAGAGTTTTTCAGGTATCAGAACATTGCTCCTTACCGTTGACTCTTAGGACAAGTGAACTGCCCTTACTTCTCAGGTAGAGACTACAGCTTCCAAGAGATGCACTCCTCCAACCATAGCAAACATAACTTTCTCTTATTAGCCAAAGCAACACTATTGAATAGTCAATTCAGTCTTTTCACAAAGGAACATTTTGTACTAGTGATACATTTCTGATAGGAAGGTTGGCTGTCAAGCATATATTTCATGTCAGGCACTGCACTAAAAGATTGCCTTAGAGTTTGGTTTTACTTCAGAAAGATTCTTTAAGACAGGTACTGCTAATTTCCATTCTATAAGTGAGGAAACCAAGGCACAGAAGTCAAGAGACCTGACCAAGGTCACACAGAGGACAAGTGTAGTTTTAGTGGTTGAATTTACATCAGTCTAACTTTATTACCTCAGCTTTTTACACCTGCTATGATGTGTTAGGGGATAATCCCAGCACCCCTCCTAAGAGTTGTAAGCACACGTTATAGAAGTATTAGAGGGCTGTGACTATGGGTTTGTCCTCACCACCATAGGCAGAGGACTGTGCAGTAGGAGTGTAGATTCCAATGGCACTGAATTATGGCAACGTGGTGTCCTTTATTTAATATGTTCTTTGTAGGGGTCAAATGTGTCCAAGAGAGGTCAAGGTACATTTTGGCAAATTCCAAGGTGCTCGCTAAGAAGGAGTGACATGGCTTTCTAATCAGACATAGCCATTGTGACTGACATTAACCCTGCAGGACTGCTATTCTCTGATAGGGTTCTTCCATTTCCTGTCTTTTACACATGGTAGAGGTGTAGAAGTCCCTGGGTATGCTCAGATTAAGGAAGGGGCAGAAGGGTAGTTAATAATCTTGCATGTTGTCATAGCTTGATCTCCCACTCCTTCCCCGGATAGCAAGTTAGAATGCCAGCGGTTGAGATAGCTGTGTATTGAGAAACTCCTGAACCTGCTCTAATTTTTAAAATGTGCCAGTTATTTTTAAAAATTAAAGCCTTAATATCAGTTCCAGATGGCATGCAATCTTTTGTCACACCGATTACTATGGATACAAACGGTGGGTCCTGGGGTGAGAATGAACTATAGAATGCCACATTCACCAGTAAGTTCCATCCATTTGGCTTGAGCAGGAGTATTTGGTCACATGAGTATTTGGCCACAGTCACTTACTGGTACAAATGGTTACTGGAGACCCAAGGACCTGTTTATTTCTGTAATAAAGTACCATGCATAAAAGAATAAAGTTACTAAACAACCATTTTCTTCTGGAGAGAGAATATGTGTGTGTGTGTATACACTATATTAGAGGTATGAGCCAACCTGTGCAGCAGCAAAATGTTCTTAGATTATTGCCTTTGAGCTATCCCACTTAGAATAAAGATTGGTCAGAGAAAAGATGCTGAGGGACATTGTCCTCTCAAAGTTGAATTGAACCTTCCCTGGTTCTTGCACATACCTTCATCATAACTCTGACTTTGACCTGGAAGTCTCCGTTGTTGTTTCTATATTCAGCCCACACTGGTTATCCCCATGTGCTTGAGCTAAGCTCTGCTTCCTGTTTTGCTTGATTTTTTTCTCCTGTTAAGTTCTGCCCAACCCTCAAGAGGGAGCCCACGTCCTACCTTGCTTATGAAGTTTCTCTGATGTCCTTGGACTGTCTTAGGCTTTCGGTTGGTAAATCACTGCTATTACTGGTAATTTAAAAAGGAAAATCCGTTCTTCTGTGTCTCTCTTAGCTTTATGTTCTTTCACTCTTATGACTTGTAACTGAAATGCCCTCTGAAGTCTTTTTTGATTCTTGTTTTCCATTTATGAGCTAAAAACTCCATCCTGTGGTGCTTTTAATAACCTTTTTGATATTTGAAACCTATTAAACTCTACCTATGCAATTCCACATTAGGTCCTCTAATTTGACATCCTTTCTAAATGACTTTAAAATGATGCCAGAAAACCACTTAATGTCTCTGTCTAAACACAAATCTGTTCTGTACAAATGTCTTTTTAAAGAGGAAAAAATAATAAAGGGGATTTTATAATTTAATAAAAGAATGTTGTCCACAATGTCCATAGCAGGAAGAGGGATGGCACTGTGCGACCTTCCTGCTTCATCTGAGGAAACAAATGTCCAACTCTCTACGAAATAGTTTTTATTCCCCTAAAAGAGATAATTTGAAAGGATGAGTTGGCTGTCAGGGTATGTAGTCTCAGGGAAAGAGACCAGTTGTAGTACCTCATACAGATAGAAACCCAAATTAAATTATCCGGAATGAACTTCTTCCTGACACTCTTTTTTTTTTTTAAACTATGGATAGGAGGAGGGGAGAATGAGTGAAGTTTGAGAAATTAACAAGAAAGGCAGTCAGCCCAGGCATTCCATCAGGACTCGTACAATGGTTCCTCCTAATATGAACCTGATTGAGAGTTGATGCTTTTCAAAGCCAAGTGCAGCTCAGCTCCAGTATGTTGCCTCTCTGCTCACAAGGGTGAGGGGTTGGGCTCCAGTCTGTCATTGACCCTTCCTTGAATACATAAAACTATAGCCTTCCAGTTACAGGCAGGTAACATTTGTGCTATTAAAAGACTTGTTAAGGGTTGTTAATGCTCAGCTCAGGATACAAAAGATATGAGAAGAAAATGTATTTGTGTGTGTGTGTGTGTGTGTGTGTGTGTGTTTGCTAAGGGACCTGGTGCCTGTTATCCACATGAACACTCATCCTATTGGGTAGCTGGGGAGTTCCTACTTTAGGTCTAATTCAATAAAGTTATTAAAATTTGGTGCCTGCTTCTTTCCCTGCTTTTCCACAGGATGCCCTGTGGGATATAGTGCATAGCTAGCATGGGGCCACTTTGAGGAGATGAAGTCTTTCCTGTCTGAGAGGAGGCTTTCTCCACTTAAAACTTCCTTGTGATGGCTGCAAACCTACGTTCTGTGTAGCCAAATAGAGTAGTTGAGTTTCAGTCCTGGTTAGTCTGGACAGGTCAGCATCGTTGACCCTATGACTCCTGTTCTTCTGAACAGCCTTTGCACACACTTCCTGGGACAGCATCTGTTGGCTCTGCCATCTTACTGGTAGCACTGCGTATGCTTCTTCTCTGACTAAATGGACTTTGTGTTCTAAGGGCTGTGCAGTATGGGTCCTTACTTGACCCTGAGGAGATGCCCTTCTAAACACCAGTCAATTTATGGGGCTAGTAAAGAATTTGCCTGTGCAAGACCTTTTTCATATGTGGACCAATCAATGCAAACTCTGCAGTCCTTCCCCTCTTTTGGGCTTGAGCTTTTCACCTGGCCTGAGCACCAGGCAAATGGGGATAACCCTGTTCCCCAGAGTCAGGTAAAACTACTCGAACTAGAACTAGCCGTTCTTCAGCCTGTTGGATCCTGCCTCACTGTTACTGTCTGTGTCTTCTCTCTCCACCTCTGCCTTGCTGATTGTGGAACTTCCTCTTGTTGCTCCTTGGTGCGACAGGTTTCCTCCTCCTGGGAATGGTAACAGGTTGTCATTTCATAGCATTGTTTTTCCAGATCTTCTGGCCTCTGATCATTCAGGTTGGCCATGCCTGAATAATAGTAAAACATACTTTTAAAACTCTGACCTCTAAACACGAAGTGTTCAGAGATGAGTCTTTGTCTCTGTTTTTTCTTCCATGCATGTATTCAACATCAGCTCTACAGCAGTGACTTCTAAAACCCAAGTCCCTCTGCTACCTAAGTACCTTGTATAACAGCAATGTCTACCTGCTAAATACTCTTCCTGCCCCCTCACTCCCCTACCCTGCCCCCTCATTCTCCTACCCTGTCCCCTCTCTCCTACCCTGCCCCTTCTCTCCCACCCTGCCCCTTCTCTCCCCTACCCTGTGCCCTCACTCCCTTACCCTATGCCCTCACTCCCCTATTCTGCCCCTCACTATCTTTCCCTGCTCCTCACTCCCCTACCCTGCCCCTCACTCCCCTACCCTGCCCCTCACTCCCCTACCCTGCCCCCTCACTCCCCTACCCTGCCCCCTTACTCTCCTACCCTGCCCCTCACTCTCCTACCCTGCCCCTCACTCTCCTACTCTGCCCCTTCTCTCCCCTACCCTGTGCCCTCACTCCCCTATTCTGCCCCTCACTATCTTACCCTGCTCCTCACTCCCATACCCTGCTCCCTTACTCCCCTACCCTTCCTGTCACTATCTTACCCTGCCCCTCTCTCTCCTACCCTGCCCCTCACTTCCCTACCCTGCCCCCCTCACTCCTCTACCCTGCCCCTGACTCCCCTACCCTACTCCTCACTCCCTACCCTGCCCCTCACTCTCCTACCCTGGCCCTCACTCTCCTACCCTGCCCCCTCACTCTCCTACCCTGGCCCTCACTCTCCTACCATGCCCCCTCACTCCTCTACCCTGCCCTGCTCTCTCCTACCCTGCCCCTCACTCCCTACCCTGCCCCTCACTCTCCTACCCTGGCCCTCACTCTCCTACCCTGCCCCCTCAGTCTTCTACCCTGTCCCTCACTCCCCTACCCTGCCCCTCACTCTCCTACCCTGCCTCTTCTCTCTCTTACCCTGCCCCTCACTCTCCTACCCTGCTCCCTCACTCTTCTACCCTGTCTCTCACTCCCCTACCCTGCCCCTCACTCTCCTACCCTGCCCCTCACTCTCCTACCCTGCCCCTCACTCTCCTACCCTGCCCTTCACTTTCTTACCCTGCCCCCTCTCTCTCCTACCCTGCCCCTCATTCTTCTACCCTACCATAGTTTCTCCCTGACACATATAAGCAACACAGGAAATTCTCATTTCTGTGCAGTGTATACTTCACGCTCTGACCTGGGGATTCAAGTTCATTCTGCCATTCATTCCTGTCCCAGATCTGCCCTTTGTCCTTATGGCTTATCCTAATTAGATTTTTGGGACATTTGGAGAGGAAAAATTACTGTCTGGGTAAACAAATATTTTTTGAGTTGTAAATTCTTTTCATGATTGAACTGGAATGTTTTGTTCTTGGGTCATAGGTGAAGAAAATTTCCATTTATCTCTTTAGATGGCCATCAGATCAGACAGGTCTTGGTGTTTGTCATTTCTCATTACTCCTGCAGCCACGGAGGTGATGTGTCCCCCCAAATCTCCATTGTTATAGACAAGGCTTATGCAGGAGAAGGAACAGATTGCTCATCATTATCAGGCCACATCCACATTTGAGAGGAGTACAGGAACTGTAGGAGAATTTGACCCTCTGTGGCTCCTGTTTGAAATAGTGGTAGGCAGTTATCTTCAAATCCCCAAAATAAACTGTGAAAAACAGGTCCAAGGACACCAGATTTGATTCAGTTTTAGATTGGCATCATCACTGTACACTTGGGTCCAGGAAGCCCAGGACAGCCACAGTTTATTGCTGCTTAGAAAATGTCTTCTGTCAGCATAACCAGCTGGCTGACGATGGAAAAATGGTCTCTGAAGAAGACAGCTTGTATTCATTATATTAAAAAAAAAATCTCTTTTCTGTCTTACTTTCTTTTCCCATAGGTATTTGCTTTGTTAAATGAACAGTTCTTACCAGCACATCAGTGTTCCATGTGTGGGATAGGAAGATCGAGACTTCACTGTTAGAGGAGCAAGTTGTGAGGGTGTCTGGTATGTGTGTGCCATGTGTATGTGTGTGTGTGTCGTGTGTGTATATGTGTGTGTGTCGTGTGTATGTGTGTATGTATGTATATTTGTGTTGTGTATATTTTTGTGTCATGTGTGTGTGTGTGTGTGTGTGTGTGCATGCATGCATATGAGTGGTGATGCTAACAACCATAGACTTTGTAGAGATCAGTGATGCTATCTCCCTCAAATAGATTCAGCTTTTATTAGTTGCACGGTTTTGAACAAAGGATGGTTTTCACTTTTTCTGAGACAGGAAGCTGTGTAAGGATTTTTGAGCACAGGAAGGCTATTCTAGTTTGCTTTCTGTCATGATAAAACACTCTGGCCCCAAGCAACTTGGAAGGAAGAGGGTTGGCTTATACGTCCAGGTCACTGTCCATCATTGAGGGAAGGCAGGAAATCAAGCAGGGACTAAAGCAGAAGCCTCGGAAGGACACTGTGTACTAGCTCCCTCTTTAGCTCATTTTGATAGTTTTCTTATTCACCAGTCCAGTCTAGAGCTGGATCCTCCAACATCAATCATCAGTTGAGACAGTGGCATGGCCACTGGCCAGTCTGACCTGTGAATTGAGGTCCCCTCTTCTCATGTGACTCTAGGCATAGAGGACGAAGGCCATGCTGTAACTTACCTGTTCCCAAGGCCACCCTTGGCTTCACGGCCAGGATTACAGCAGTAATGATCAACATTGTGAGAAGTGGGAAGAATGCCCTGAAGGAAGACCCAGTAGCAGTGCAGAATGGATATAGCATGTATATGTAGTGTACTTCAGTGTTGAGGGGACCAGAGGGTCAAGAATGATGTCTAACAGAGACATAATGCTGCTCTCAATTTAGATGGGGAACACTGATGGGGTGTGATATGTCTGTGTACATGTGAGTGTGTAGTGGTGTGTGTGTGTGTGTGTGTGAGAGAGAGGGAAAGAGAGAGAGAGAGAAAGAGAGAGAGAGAGCGAGCATGTGTGGGACAGGGAGATCAAGACTTCATTGTTAGAGGAGCAAGATGGGAGGATCTGTGGGGTGGTGTGTGTGTTGTATGTGTGGGAGTATGTGTGTATGTGTATATATATGTGTGTGTCATATGTGTATGTCATGTGTATATATGTGTATGTATGCTTATTTGTGTTGTATGTGTGTATGTATATGAATTTGTGTATATGTGTGAATGTCATGTGTGTTTGTGTGTGTATGTCTATGTCTATGTGTATGTATATACTTGTACGTATGTGTATGCATGTGTGTGTACATGTGTTTTCATGTGTCTTGTTCTGAATGTCATGTGTGTGCTTATTTATATATGTGTGTATGTGTGTACATGTATATGTGCTTGTGCTTATGTGTGTGCACATATATGTGCATGTGTTTGCGTATGTATTGTGTATGAATGTCATGTGTGTTGTGTGTGTATGTCTGTATATGTCTATGTGTGCACATGTGTATGTGCTTGTGTATATTGTGTGTATGTGTATATGTCTGTATGCACATGTGTGTGTGTGCTTGTGTGTATGTGTGTGTGCATGTGTGTGGTTTTTGTGAATGTGGGTACAATTTGCTGGTTACAAGGTCAAGGACCTCTGGAGCTCAGTGCAATCATTCCCTTGGAGAACTACTAACTCTGCTTCCGTTGGAAAGCAGAGTCCTTGGGGAGCATCCCTGTAATTCCTAAAGGGAACACTTGCTGGGCCAGAGCTTCCTGCAGCCACCAGGGATACTCAGCCAGGGATCTCTCTTCCTAGCGCCAAGGCTCTGTCCTGAGCCTTCCACTCAGGGTCCCTGTGCTTCCCTTCAGGAATGACTGCCAAACCAGAATCATAGCTTCTCTCCCTTCTTGCCTTTCTCCCTCTCTTGTTCACTGAGCAGCATAGCATGCTCCAGTGATAGGGGGAAAATCTGCAGATGGAGCACTTGCTGCCTTTCTGCCTTATCTGCTTTTTTTTTTTTTTCTACTTAATCTGATGATGAAAACTTGGTCTTTCCTGAGTTGTTCTGTTGTGTATTTGCATATGTAAAATAAGAGTTTGTCCCCATTTGCCATATTAAGCAAGCATTATCATTCTGGCATTTTATTAGAGATCTGAGCAGGGTGTTAAGTTCCTAGTGGCCACAGTGGGGTGTTGAGAACAGAGAAAGGGACCAGTGTCTCCTACTGCTTTTCTGGGTTTTCCAGCTCTGTTTGCCTGTGATCACCAGCCCTGCAGCCTTGAGCTCCCTGAGATGCATGAAATTTCTGGTGCAGGGAGTTGGGGACCCCCTTAGCAGGGAGGGAACGTTATTTTTAAACGTAACTGTTCTCTGTAGGCAGTGAGGCTACTCTGGGCGGCATCTGAGAATCTGGATTTTAGAAAGAAAATCTTGGTATCTGTAGGAGATAGAACAGGACAAGAGAGACCAGAGTCAATCAGATGGGTTAAACATGGTTACAGTTATGTTTCCCAGCACAATTGAGGGCTTGAACCAAAGGAAGCAGAACCGGAGAAAGGAGCATGAAAATGTGATGTATAGCTGGACATCCACAGTGGGTGCAGGAAGGATAGATAGCCACAGGGTAACAGACCACCAAGACGGGAGCAGGAAGAGGAAAGCAATGTGTTGATTTAGTTTCATATGATTCCCATGTGGGGGGTGTAAATCAGGTTACTGGAATAGGCACCCATTGCCACTGGGAAGACAAGTGGAGAAACAAGGCATGCTGGTCAGAATTCAGAAACTAGAGAGACGTTAATCTGTAAAAACCATGGTGACCAAGGAGGTAAAGTAGGCTGCAGGTTACAGCCAACCGCATCGAGAGCATCACACTGCCTCTCCTGAATTATCTTCAGAAATGTTTTTGCCAGGGCATGTTTTGTGCTGGCAGTATGATGGAAGATAGTTCTGCCTCTGAGCAGGGTTGGAATCATTGTTCAGTAAGGCAACGATAGCTCAGTAGCTGCTCATGAGATAACCTGCACCATGCGAGCATCCCTTGGAATCACAGCTCCTCTCCATGGCCTTTTGAAAACAGATTCACAGCTGAGACTGTGTTAGTGCAAATTGCTTCGTGGCTGCTAACTGAACTTTCAGATGTTGTTCGTGATAGATTACTTAAGGCAGCTGTAGAGACACGGAAGGTGGAACGAAAGAGGCCATGTTCTGTAACCTTATGCAGGACTGTATTTATTATTCATCATGAGGGGGAAGTTTGGTCAGCCATTTGTACAGAAGGTAGAATATGTCCTCTTATAGAGACGGAAGTGGCTTCCACACTGTAGTCCCTTCCTTCTGGAACTGCTTGGGTTGGCTGCAAGGGAAGCTGGGACCTGTAGTCTCTTTTAATCAGGGACACTGTTGGTTTGAGTCTGAGAAGCCTGGAAAGGCACCGGCAGTCAATGTTTTGCTGCAGAGATGGGTAGATGCAGGCACATAAGTTCAGCGTTATGCTCTGTGGTGTACTTGGTTCTTAATTTCCTTTCAGATCTGTTCATTTTACCGAACCAAATTATATAAGCCAAACTCAGTGGTTTGAATTATGTAGGGTTTTAAATCTCTTCTCAGTATAGCCTCCTATTTAAGCAAATGAGAGTATTAATAATAAGGTTTGTTGTTAGAAATACTCATTATGCAGGTATCTTTTGAAAAGACAGGTGAAGATGAAATGCTCAGTTTCCTCTGCAGACATTTAGTTAGGTAGTAATTCAAACATTTAGCTGTTACACCAGCAATTAAGGTGGGTGACAAGCTGAGCTGGGCTCCATAGCTGACCTTATAAAGGCAGTGGTTGTATTCCTTTTTAGGATTTGAAGGCTGTGACTTTCTTTCTGAAAAGTAGTTAAATAGCATTTATGGAATCAAGCAACCTGTACTGGCTGGTTTGGTGTGTCAACTTGACACAGGCTGGAGTTATCACAGAGAAAGAAGTTTCAGTTGTGGAAATGCCTCCATGAGATCCATCTGTGGGGCATTTTCTCAATTAGTGATCAAGGGGGGAGGCACCCTTGTGGGTGGTACCATCTCTGGGCTGGTAGTCTTGGGTTATATAAGCAGGCTGAGTAAGCCAGGGGAAGCAAGCCAGTAAGTAACATCCCTCCATGTCCTCTGCATCAGCTCCTGCTTCCTGACCTGCTTAAGTTCCAGTCCTGACTTCCTTTGGTGATGAACAGCAATACAGAAGTGTAAGCTGAATAAACCCTTTCCTCCCCAACTTGTTTCTTAGTCATGATGTTTGTGCAGGGATAGAAACCCTAAGACAAATTGGTACCAGAGTAGTGGGGTATTCCTGTGACAACCTGACCATGTTTTGGGGAGGACTGTGGGAGGACTTTGGAACTTTGAGCTAGAATGTTAGCTCAAATGTTAGGATGTTAAGAGCTCTGTGGAAAGTTCTGTAGAAGCTTGGAAAATAATGTTAAGAACAGTTCAGAAGATGGAGGCCTGGCTTGTGAAATTTTAGAGGGAAGATTAAAGACTCTTATCAGGGCCATGTTTTGATTAAGATTCTGTGGTTTTGGTTAGCTGGGGTGAAGAATCAGCTGTGATTAACAAGATACCAGAACCACTAAAGCAAACTTGTGCTACTGGGACTATTGATGCTGGTTAGCTGGAGCTAAGAAATTAGCAATGATTAAGAAGAAACCAGCATCACTGAGGTGAAATCTTCTGGGAAGTGTCTTCTGAGAGCACAGAGAGTGTGTTCCAGAGATAGCCACGGTTGTACTTTATGTTGTGGCTGAACTTGGTACTGTGTAAGAGTCACCCAGGTGATACTGGTTTTGAAGGCATGAAGGGGTCATGAAGAGCAGCTGAGGCTTGGCACTGTGAGAGGCCATGGAAGGCCATTGGTGAAGGTACAACCTCAGTTGCAATTGATGGTCCAGGACTTGAAGGGGTCATGCATAGGAGTTGAGGCTTGGCATCATGAAAAGAGCCTATAAGAGGCTATTGGTGAAGCCTAGTTACAGTGGAAGACAGCAGTGTTTTGGAGTTGCCAGTGCCATGCAATGACTGTACTTCACAGCAGCAGCAGTGGAGTACAGTCAGCTGGAGCCTAGAAGACAAGGTGTGTGCTACAAAGGGCAGAGCTGGAGAAGTGGCCCAAGCCCTCGGAGGAGCCCAGAGGATTGTGAATTGGATCCCAGACATTGAACCATTGGAGTTTGAGTTTTGCTTTTGATTGTGACTGTGCCCTGATATATTTTCCTCTTGATGGAAGAAAGTATTTTAGTGGAGCCCACAGTTAAGAGAACTTTGAATTTTTAAAAGACTTTGAATTTTAAAAGATATTGGACATTATATCTTTAATATGTAAAGATCTTGGGATTTTTTTAAGTTATTTGGATCTTGGGGATGAATAAGAAAGTAAGGGTTTGGGCTTAATAGTGATGTGTTTGTGTGTCAAGTTGACAAGGGGTCTGTTGTATTGGCTGGTTTTGTATGTCAACTTGACACAGGCTGGTGTTATCACAGAGAAAGGAGTTTCAGTTGTTGAAGTGCCTCCATGAGATCCATCTGTGGGGCATTTTCTCAATTAGTGATCAAAAGGAGGAGGGACCCTTGTGGGTGGTACCATCTCTGGGCTGGTAGTCTTGGGTTAAACAGAAGAGTAAGCTTAATAAACCCTTTCCTCCCCAACTTGCTTCTTAGTCATGATATTTGTGCAGGAATAGAAACCCTGACAAAGGCACAACCAATGTCCAAATTGATCAACTAGCTCATCCCTTCTTACAAAGTTGGAGCTCCATTCTGTGGAGAGCTGGGAGACAGTCTCCTGCCTTTAGGGGAGTGCTCCAGCTGGCTCACCTCAGCTACATGAGATGGGAATCAATCACTGTACCACATTTCTGATACTTTGCTTTACAGATCAATTACGGAGAATCTCTCATCCTACAGGCTGTGCTGAAAGGGATTGCTTATGGAAATAGATTTAGCGTGCAATTTTATATATTCATTTAGTATTAATTCATTATCTTTGGCCAAACCAGAAAAAAAAATTTATACTTAATAAGACTTTTTTAAGTATAAAATTTCTTATTGTATACATTGTGAAAATAATACAGGTGATTTTTTTTCCTAAAGAAAATGATCTTGTACTGCTATATCTTATTTCTTGATATTTGCGTAACTTCTTTTTCTCTTCACTTTGGCTGTGATTTCCTGAAAAAGCAGAGTTCCTTCTTTTTTAAAAAAAAAAAAATTTGCATAATAATTTCCACCATGGGATTAGGCCTAAAATATACTATTTCACAGTGAATTTGCTTGGACTGAAACTCAAGTGCAGTGGAAAATTCACATTTCATAGCTTAACAGTTTTATTTAGATTTAGGGGGAACTTGTCATTTAACCACCTTATGTTCATATCCACGTTTTTCATGATCGTATCTGTAGATCAGGTATGCCAGGGTTAGTCTGTGATGTCATCTGGGGAGCAGCTCTGGGTCCACTGAACTCAGCTGGTCCATTAGGGAAGGCTACTGGGTAACTGATTCTAAAGAACAATTGGTTGGTAAAGGATTGAGTCTGTTTGGCTCTGCCAACACGGTGTTATTTGCATACTTTCATTCATGACCTAATGAGAATTGACAATGTCTTTTTTTTTCCTCTTATTTTCTAAATTTGGTAGGTAAGTTTGAAGAACCAGTGCTAAGGAGTAATTTGCTGTTTGTTTTTTAAAGGTCTCACCAGAAAGCGGAAGACTCAGAAGAAAGCAGTGATGAAATTCTTGCTCGGCTAACATCTGCGGTAAGACAGTTACCCTACGTGAGGGGAGAAATAATGAGAGCAGGTCAGAGGAGGGAGGAGGCTTATAACAGCTGCTTATTGTTGTGAAAGGCCCATTGAAAGGTACCAGCCTAGGGGCTTGACTGAACCCTGCTGCAGCCTCCAGTGATGTCACAGACCCTTCTGCTGAAGGAATGTGTAGCCTTCATGCTAAGCCAATAACCTTTATGCTAAGCCAATAGCTCTCCGGCTTTGAAATCCAGCGTGACTTAACCTGCTACACAAAAGGGAAAATACTGTTTCTTTAGTCATGTCAGGCAACAAAAGGTGATGGCATTGCTTTTTAAAATGGCATTACAACATTGTCTCTCTATTTTGTAAGGCCAGTGAAAAGAGTGGTTAGTGGCTTTGCTTGCTGAAGGGCAATTCGTGACTTTGTTGTGAAAGCTGAATGTTTATAAAGTTAGTTTGTTTATTGATTGATTGATTTTGAGATGGGGGAGGGGGCTAGGAGATTGGGGGTGCTCTCATTGTCTCATTGGCTGACCCAAAGCTCACTGTGTAGACTAGGCGGCCTTGAACTCACAGTTCTGCTTCCAGAGTAAAGAGATTAGAGGTGTGGGTCACCATGCTTGGCCCTACCGGTGGTCCTAATCCTTAAGCTCATTTTTGACAGGCTCTAGAAGTCCTGGGATTTTTTAAGTCTTTAACATTTGGTTGGCAGTTTCTGAGAAGCTCTTCTATCTTCCCTTGAGATTCCCTGTGCTGAATTATTACCTTGGTCCTCCTTTGCTTCTCTAGCTTTGATCAACACCATGATCAAATGCAACTTGGGGAGGAAAGGGTTTACGAGTTTATTTTTAGCTTACACTTTATAGTTCCTCATCAGGAAAGCCAGGCAGGGACTCAGGGTGGGAACCTGTTAGTAGGAACTGAAGCAGAGAGGACAGAGGAACACTGACTTGCTGCACCTGGCTCCTGCTCAAACGGATTTCTTATATAGCCCAGGGCTGGCACTACCCATAGTGGGTGAGGTCTTTCTTCGTAAATTCACAGTCAAGAAGATGTCCCACAGATATGCTACAGGCAAATCTTTTGGAAGCAGTTCCCCAATTGAAGTTCTTGCTTTCCAACTGTGTCAAGTTGATAACCAAGATTAGCCTTGACACCCCTTAATAAAATGCTAATTGCAGAATATCATGCTTGCTTGGGTTGTATGTGAATGGGACTGTTTACCTAGAGTGTGACACACCAGGTCTCCACCTGGACACAGCTTGGAGGATGAATGTTCTTTACTGCTCTGGAATAAATTTAGAAACCTAATTCTGGACTTGATATGGTAAGCTTTGATAAATAAAAGGGAATCTTGACAGTGTGTTACGAAAATACTTAACAACACACTCCTAAGTTAAAATAAGGAACAAAAGAGAGTGCCTGTTTTATACAAAATAATAATTACCATCTAAAAACCAACTCTAAGTCTGATGCTGTGTTAAATATACCATCCATACATGTGTGCACATAGTCTGATAAGATGCCCAACAACACTGAAGTAGCTGGCACAATTTCTCTTTTGTAAGTAGGAAAGCTAGTAGA